>NC_136266.1:97560297-97762797 GCF_964187855.1 Myxine glutinosa | reverse complement strand
TTATGGCTGTGAGGTGTTTTTATTTCGTGTTTTATGGCTGTGAGGTGTTTTTATTACGTGTGTTATGGCTGTGAGGTGTTTTTATTTCGTGTTTTATGGCTGTGAGGTGTTTTTATTACGTGTTTTATGGCTGTGAGGTGTTTTTATTACGTGTTTTATGGCTGTGATGTGTTTTTATTACGTGTTTTATGGCTGTGAGGTGTTTTTATTACGTGTTTTATGGCTGTGAGGTGTTTTTATTACGTGTTTTATGGCTGTGAGGTGTTTTTATTACGTGTTTTATGGCTGTGAGGTGTTTTTATTACGTGTTTTATGGCTGTGAGGTGTTTTTATTACGTGTTTATGGCTGCGAGGTGTTTTTAATTTCGTGGTGGTGAGATGTTTTTATTATGTGTTTTATGGCTGCGAGGTGTTTTTAATTTCGTGGTGGTGAGGTGTTTTTATCACGTGTTTTATGGCTGCAAGGTGTTTTTAATTTCGTGGTGGTGAGGTGTTTTTATCACGTGTTTTATGGCTGCGAGGTGTTTTTAATTTCGTGGTGGTGAGGTGTTTTTATGACGTGTTTTATGGCTGTGAGGTGTTTTTAATTTCGTGGTGGTGAGGTGTTTTTATGACGTGTTTTATGGCTGTGAGGTGTTTTTAATTTTGTGGTGGTGAGGTGTTTTTATCACGTGTTTTATGGCTGCGAGGTGTTTTTAATTTCGTGGTGGTGAGATGTTTTTATTACGTGTTTTATGGCTGCGAGGTGTTTTTAATTTCGTGGTGGTGAGGTGTTTTTATGACGTGTTTTATGGCTGTGAGGTGTTTTTAATTTCGTGGTGGTGAGGTGTTTTTATGACGTGTTTTATGGCTGTGAGGTGTTTTTAATTTTGTGGTGGTGAGGTGTTTTTATGACGTGTTTTATGGCTGTGAGGTGTTTTATTACTTGTTTTATGGCTGTGAGGTGTTTTCATTACGTGTTTTATGGCTGTGAGGTGTTTTTATTACGTGTTTTATGGCTGTGAGGTGTTTTTATTTCATGTTTTATGGCTGTGAGGTGTTTTTATTATGTGTTTTATGGCTGTGAGGTGTTTTTATTACGTGTTTTATGGCTTTGAGGTGTTTTATTACGTGTTCTATGGCTGCGAGGTGTTTTTATTTCGTGTTTTATGGCTGTGAGGTGTTTTATTACGTGTTTTATGGCTGTGAGGTGTTTTTATTTCGTGTTTTATGGCTGTGAGGTGTTTTCATTACGTGTTTTATGGCTGTGAGGTGTTTTTATTACGTGTTTTATGGCTGTGAGGTGTTTTTATTACGTGTTTTATGGCTGTGAGGTGTTTTTATTTCATGTTTTATGGCTGTGAGGTGTTTTTATTACGTGTTTTATGGCTGAGAGGTGTTTTATTACGTGTTCTATGGCTGCGAGGTGTTTTTAATTTCGTGGTGGTGAGATGTTTTTATTTCGTGTTTTATGGCTGTGAGGTGTTTTATTACGTGTTTTATGGCTGTGAGGTGTTTTTATTTCGTGTTTTATGGCTGTGAGGTGTTTTTAATTTTGTGGTGGTGAGGTGTTTTTATTACGTGTTTTATGGCTGCGAGGTGTTTTTAATTTCGTGGTGGTGAGATGTTTTTATTACGTGTTTTATGGCTGTGAGGAGTTTTTAATTTCGTGGTGGTGAGGTGTTTTTATTTCGTGTTTTATGGCTGTGAGGTGTTTTTAATTTCGTGGTGGTGAGGTGTTTTTATTACGTGTTTTATGGCTGCGAGGTGTTTTTAATTTTGTGGTGGTGAGGTGTTTTATTACGTGTTTTATGGCTGTGAGGTGTTTTTATCACGTGTGTTATGGCTGTGAGGTGTTTTTATTTCGTGTTTTATGGCTGTGAGGAGTTTTTAATTTCGTGGTGGTGAGGTGTTTTTATTACGTGTTTTATGGCTGCGAGGTGTTTTTAATTTCGTTGTGGTGAGGTGTTTTTATTACGTGTTTTATGGCTGCGAGGTGTTTTTAATTTTGTGGTGGTGAGGTGTTTTATTACGTGTTTTATGGCTGTGAGGTGTTTTATTACGTGTTTTATGGCTGTGAGGTGTTTTTATCACGTGTTTTATGGCTGAGGTTTTTTTATTTCGTGTTTTATGGCTGTGACGTGTTTTTATCACCTATTTTATGGCTGTGAGGTGTTTTTATTTCGTGTTTTATGGCTGTGAGGTGTTTTTATCACGTGTTTTATGGCTGTGAGGTGTTTTTATCACGTGTTTTATGGCTGTGAGGTGTTTTTCTTACGTATTTTATGGCTGTGAGGTGTTTTTATTACGTTTTATGGCTGCGAGGTGTTTTTAATTTTGTGGTGGTGAGATGTTTTTATTACGTGTTTTATGGCTGTGTGGTGTTTTTCTTATGTGTTTTATGGCTGTGAGGTGTTTTTATTACGTGTTTTATGGCTGTGAGGTGTTTTTATTACGTGTTTTATGGCTGTGAGGTGTTTTATTACGTGTTTTATGGCTGTGAGGTGTTTTATTACTTGTTTTATGGCTGTGAGGTGTTTTATTACGTGTTTTATGGCTGTGAGGTGTTTTATTACGTGTGTTATGGCTGTGAGGTGTTTTATTACGTGTTTTATGGCTGTGAGGTGTTTTATTACTTGTTTTATGGCTGTGAGGTGTTTTTATTATGTGTTTTATGGCTGTGAGGTGTTTTATTACGTGTGTTATGGCTGTGAGGTGTTTTATTTCGTGTTTTATGGCTGTGAGGTGTTTTTATTACTTGTTTTATGGCTGTGAGGTGTTTTATTACGTGTTTTATGGCTGTGAGGTGTTTTATTACGTGTTTTATGGCTGTGGCCTGTGAGGTGTTTTTATTACGTGTTTTATGGCTGTGAGGTGTTTTATTTCGTGTTTTATGGCTGTGAGGTGTTTTATTACGTGTGTTATGGCTGTGAGGTGTTTTATTACGTGTTTTATGGCTGTGAGGTGTTTTATTACGTGTTTTATGGCTGTGAGGTGTTTTATTACGTGTGTTATGGCTGTGAGGTGTTTTATTACGTGTTTTATGGCTGTGAGGTGTTTTTATTACGTGTTTTATGGCTGTGAGGTGTTTTATTTCGTGTTTTATGGCTGTGAGGTGTTTTATTACTTGTTTTATGGCTGTGAGGTGTTTTATTACGTGTTTTATGGCTGTGAGGTGTTTTATTACGTGTGTTATGGCTGTGAGGTGTTTTATTACGTGTTTTATGGCTGTGGCCTGTGAGGTGTTTTTATTACGTGTTTTATGGCTGTGAGGTGTTTTATTTCGTGTTTTATGGCTGTGAGGTGTTTTTATTACGTGTTTTATGGCTGTGAGGTGTTTTTATTACGTGTTTTATGGCTGTGAGGTGTTTTATTACTTGTTTTATGGCTGCGAGGTGTTTTTATTTTGTGTTTTATGGCTGTGAGGTGTTTTTATTACGTGTTTTATGGCTGTGAGGTGTTTTTATTATGTGTTTTATGGCTGTGAGGTGTTTTATTACTTGTTTTATGGCTGCGAGGTGTTTTTATTTTGTGTTTTATGGCTGTGAGGTGTTTTTATTACGTGTTTTATGGCTGTGAGGTGTTTTATTACTTGTTTTATGGCTGCGAGGTGTTTTTATTTTGTGTTTTATGGCTGTGAGGTGTTTTTATTACGTGTTTTATGGCTGTGAGGTGTTTTTATTATGTGTTTTATGGCTGTGAGGTGTTTTATTACTTGTTTTATGGCTGCGAGGTGTTTTTATTTTGTGTTTTATGGCTGAGAGGTGTTTTTATTACATGTTTTATGGCTGTGAGGTGTTTTTATTTTGTGTTTTATGGCTGTGAGGTGTTTTTATTATGTGTTTTATGGCTGTGAGGTGTTTTTATTACGTGTTTTATGGCTGTGAGGTGTTTCTATTTCGTGTTTTATGGCTGTGAGGTGTTTTTATTACGTGTTTTATGGCTGTGAGGTGTTTTTGTTACGTGTTTTCTGGCTGTGAGGTGTTTTTATTACGTGTTTTATGGCTGTGAGGTGTTTTTATTACGTGTTTTATGGCTGTGAGGTGTTTCTATTTCGTGTTTTATGGCTGTGAGGTGTTTTTATTACGTGTTTTATGGCTGTGAGGTGTTTTATTACGTGTTTTATGGCTGCGAGGTGTTTTTAATTTTGTGGTGGTGAGATGTTTTTATTACGTGTTTTATGGCTGCGAGGTGTTTTTAATTTTGTGGTGGTGAGATGTTTTTATTACGTGTTTTATGACTGTGAGGTGTTTTTAATTTTGTGGTGGTGAGGTGTTTTTATTTCGTGTTTTATGGCTGTGAGGTGTTTTTAATTTCGTGGTGGTGAGGTGTTTTTATTACGTGTTTTATGGCTGTGAGGTGTTTTTATTACGTGTTTTATGGCTGTGAGGTGTTTTTATTACGTGTTTTATGGCTGTGAGGTTTTTTTATTTCGTGTTTTATGGCTGTGAGGTGTTTTTATCATGTGTTTTATGGCTGTGAGGTTTTTTTATTTCGTGTTTTATGGCTGTGAGGTGTTTTTATCACGTGTTTTATGGCTGTGAGGTTTTTTTATTTCGTGTTTTATGGCTGTGAGGTGTTTTTATTTCGTGTTTTATGGCTGTGAGGTGTTTTTATCACGTGTTTTATGGCTGTGAGGTGTTTTTATTACGTGTTTTATGGCTGTGAGGTGTTTTAAATTACTTGGTGGTGAGGTGTTCTGAATTACGTGGTGGTGAGGTGTTCTGAATTACGTGGTGGTGAGGTGTAATCGTCCCAAACTTCCAGTCTGCACCTACCCCTCCCCTATGTGTGTGCTGAGGGGTTCTTTCTTGAAAAAAAAAACATTCAACCTAAATTGCCTATAAAATGTAATATCACAAACACAACAAATACATTTGGCAAAATAATTGTTTGTATTATGATTGTTGTAAATTATGACAACACAACAACTCAGGTACAGTCATTATCCTCAGCTAAAATAAGCCTGTTCCTCTGTAACGACGCTTGTTGAGGCGAGCGAAGCTAGTATATATATATTGTCATATGTGTATAAAACACCCTGGTGATATCTGTGCTTGCCTTCACTATTGTCATCCTCACCTGTCCACCCCACACCTGTTCCCTCAGTGGATTTAAGTTGATAAACTGTTAGATTCAATTGTTTAGGAGGTGGCGTGGGTGGTTTTGAGAGGTGATTTTAATGGGGATGTAGGTTCTTATATATAGCACATGCTTGTTGGGCCAAATGGCCCTCTCCAGCTTCGAATGAAGAGGTTGATAGGATTAGAAGAAGGAATGTGATGGTGAAGGGGGAATATAAGGAACATGAAGGAGGCCTTGTTGGGATAGCAGCTAAGGTGGATGGTAAAATTAAAGGAGGGAGCTAGGACTAAATGGGATGAGCAGTGATGGTGGAATTCAATGGTTCAACAGGCAATCAAACTGGAAAAAAGTCCTAATAGAATGACATGGTAACAGAAAAGAGGATAGCAGAAGAATAACAAGGAATAACAAGGAACTTTGGTTGATTTAGGACAAGGTCGTTCAGCCCGTCATGCCTGAACTACAGTTATGGCCAAAAATATTGGCACCCTTGCACTTTTTTCAAATCATGCACCATTTCTTCCAGAAAATTGTTGAAATTAAATAATCTTTTGGTATCCACAGAGGTATTTCTTTTGCTTGCAGTGGAACAAAACAAAGAAAGCAGAAAAATATACTAAATCTTAACTTATTCCACACATAAATCCCAAAATGGCCCGGACAATATTTATTATTGGCACCTTTTTGAAGTTGTTAGAAATAATTAGATTTCAAGTAGGTGATTCTCTTTTGCTTTGGAATTGAACTTACCTGTGGTGAGTTGCAGGTGCCTGCAATATTTTTAAAATCACTCATTCCACCAGTTTGAATGGAGAAAATGAGTCATTCTGCTGTTTTGTGTCACTGTGTGCACCGCAATGAACATGGAGAAAAGAAAGAAAACCACAGATTTGTCTGAGGAGGTCAGACACAAGATTGTAGCCATGCATGGACAATCTCAAGGCTACAAGTTAATCTCCAGAGTCATTGATGTTCCTTTGTCCACCGTACGTAATGGTATCAGGAAGTTTAAGGCCCATGGCACTGTAGCCAACCTCCCTGGACGTGGCGGCAAGAGAGCTTGATCGAAGATTACAGCAATGGATTGTTTGAATGGTGGAGAAAGCACCTCGATGAACTGCCAAACAGATTCAGGCTGACCTTCAGACAAAAGGTACGACTGTTTCAATTCACACCATCCGTCGCCAACTCAATGAATGGGGATTCTATGGTAGGAGACCCAGGAGGACCGCACTGCTCAGAGAGAGAGAGACATAAGAAAGCCTGACTGGAGTTTTCCAAAACACACCTGAACAAGCCAAAATCCTAAGGCACCCTTCAGATCTGGGAGAAGTGGAGCAGTTTTTTGTTTTTTTTTGTTGTATACTGAATCGAGGCTTATGAAAGAGCTAACATTTATTTCACAAATAAATCAACCAGACAAACAAAATATATCAAAAGAGGGAGCAGAAGACAAGATGGGGAGAGAAGGGGAAGCACACAAACATAACATTTGAGAGCAGGGAGATGTGTGGGAGGGAGAGGGCTTGGGGGGAGGAGGCATGGGAAGGGGGGGGGGGGTGGGAGAAGTATAAAACACAAGGACACCACGGACCTCCAGGACAGAAGTTGGTATTTCAAAAAGTGGAATTGGGGTGAAATTAGCGGGGGTAGAAAAGATCAAGGTTTTGGATGGGGGAAGATAAGAGATGGTGGTGAACAGCTGTTTTAAAGACTTGGAGGGTGGAGTGGGATTGAAGAGAGTGAGGGAGTTTGTTCCAGAGATGGGAGAAAAGAGGAATGAAGGAGTGAAGGTGAGCAGAGAGTCTTGATTTTGGCAATTTAACCATAAAAGGGTTGCAGGCTTGTATTAGTGTGGAAAAAACACTTTTTGCGCTTGTGATAGTGTTGAAAAACCACTTTTCGCACTTGTGTTAGTGCGAAACTAACTGACTTGTGCGACCTAACTGACTTGACTTGTGCGACCTGTAGGAATATTTGGGGGACAGAGCCCAGAGAGAGCTGGGGGGGGCAAGGCCAGAGAGGAGTCGGTAGAAGACGGAAAGACCACCAACCTGCCTGCGGTGAGTGAGCGAAAGGCCCTTGGAGTTAGCTTCATCGCGGGAGATTCCAATGATTCTGAACGCTTTGGTTTCAACAGCGTAAAGACGAGCTAGGTGTGAGGCAGGAGCACCAGCCCAGAGGGGAGAGCAGTATTCCATTGAGCTGCGGATGAAAGCCTTGTATGTGGTGAGGAGCTCAGGTGTGCCAAGGAAGGACTTCGCACGACGGAGAATGCCCAGTCTGCGACTGGCTTTGGAGGCCAGATTTGAAATGTGGTTTTCCCAGGAAAGATCATGGCAGATAGTGAGACCCAAAAGCTTGAGTGACAGAAGTTCTTGGAGAGGATTATTCAGAAAGTGGATGGGAGGGTTGTCCAGTCGGTCTTTTCGGAGAGACATCGTAAGAGTGTGAGATTTGTCAGGATTGAAAGACATGTTCCACTTGTTTGCCCAGTCTGTGATTTTGTCCAGGTCTGCAGAGAGTGAGGAGGCTGCAGACTGCCGATCTGAGGGATGAGGAATGGAGCGACAGAGAGTGGAGTCATCAGCAAAGAGATAGAGAGGATTTTCAAGAGAGTCAGAGAGATCATTGATGAAGACCAGAAAAAGCACAGGGCCCAGAACACTGCCTTGGGGAACTCCAGCCTGAACAGGAAGAGGAGATGAGAGAAACCCATTCAGGGCCAAACGTTGACTTTGACTAGAGAAGAAGTCCGCCAGCCATGCATGGAGATTACCATGGATACCAAAGGAGGAGAGTTTGGTGAGCAGAGCGGGGTGCCAGACCGTATTGAAGGCACGTGATATGTCAAGGGAGACAACTCTAATTTCCTGTTTGGTATTGAGGATCTCCATCCATTGTTGAGAAAGCAGAAGCAGCATGTCCAGAGTAGAGTGACCAGGTCTGAAACCAAATTGATGATCAGAGATCAAGCCATTGGAGAAGAGGAAAGATTTCATATCTGAAGCAATGATGGATTCCATGACTTTGCTGATAATTGGGAGAAGGCTGATTGGTCTGTAGTTGCTAGGATCTGTTTTTGCACCTTTCTTGTGCAAAGCGGTGATGTTTGCTGATTTCCAAGCAGATGGCAGATGACCTTGAGCAAAAGAGAGGGTGAAGAGAACAGAGAGAGGGAGTGAAAGAGCAGAAGAACAGGATTTTAGGACCCGTGGGCTGATGCCGTCAGGTCCAGTTGCAGAATCAGAGTCGAGGGTTGACAGAAACTTTTCCACCTTGTCAGGAGGAAAGGACACAGAGTCCAGGAGCAGTTGGGTACGACTGGGTATGGTGGGTACAGAGAGGGATGGGTTTGGGACACAAGATTTAGAGCCAAACACAGAGTTGAGGCATTCAGCTTTTTCACGTGCGGAGTCAGCTGTGTAGCCATTTGAGGTGAGGGAGGGGGTGGAGGGGGAACAAACACCAGAA
Organism: Myxine glutinosa; assembly: GCF_964187855.1. NCBI lineage: Eukaryota > Metazoa > Chordata > Myxini > Myxiniformes > Myxinidae > Myxine > Myxine glutinosa. Next base: position 97,754,259 of record NC_136266.1, on the reverse strand, counting down.
ACAGATTTGACCAGATGCCACCAGGATTTGGAAGAGGGAGACAGATAAGAGAGTTCGGTCTTGAGAACGGAGAGATATTGTTTCCTGGCTCTCCTGAGGGTGGACACACACTTGTTTTGGGCTTTGTGAAAGGAAATGAGATTTCCTTCCATTGGATTTGCTTTCCAGGAGACGAAAGCAAGTTGTTTCTGGGCAACAGCCTCACCACAAGATTCCCTGTACCATGGACGGGAGGAAGGGTATGACAACTGACGACGAGATGGGATAAATCTGTGCATGAGAGAGAGCAATTTACTTTGGAAGAATTCCCAGGACGAGTTGATGTCAGAGGCGGTAGAGATGGGAGACCAGTCCAGATGATTGATGGCTGCTTGAAGACCGTGCCAGTTGGCCTGAGTGAAATGCCAGACTCGTCGACGCTGAGGAGGCTCTCTGAGAATGGTCAGAGAGATGTCCACTTTAACAAGCACATGATCAGATGAGCTGATTGGAGCAGAAGAAGAGCAGCAGACATTTTCAGGGAAGTTAGTCATAACCAAGTCCAGAAGAGAAGATGCTCCGTTGACTGAGATCCGGGTCGGGAAATTGACAGATTGTGTCAGTCCCAGTGAGTTGCTGAAGAGCCATGGCTGGTGAGAGCGGTACCCACACCCAGCCACCTGGCATGGTGACAATTGAAATCACCACATATGAGGAAGCGAGATTTGGGATGGGTAGATAGAAGTTGGTCCATATTATCAGACACCGAGATGTAGATGGAGTCATCACTGTTTGGTGGACGGTACAACACACATATGAACAAAAGGTGGGAGCGAATGGGAAGCCGTAGCCAAAGGTATTCCTGGGGGTGAGGTGGAGAGAGGGCAGTGCAGGGCGAGTGAGGAAGAGAGTTTTTTTAATAAAGATAGCAACCCCACCTCCAGGACGAGGCTCAGGTCTATCATACTGGAGGAGGGAGTAACCTGGGAGAGATACCAATGAATCAGAGACATCATGAAGGAGGAAAGTTTCTGTGAAGCAGATCACGTCTGGTTTGTCAGAAGCAACCTGTATGGAGAGATCAGTCAAGTTTGAGCGAAGGCCCCGGATGTTTGAGGTCCATACCGTTAATGAAGAGGAAGGTGGAGCATCGGATATAGAACAGGGGGGGAGGGGTAGGGTAAGATGTGGAAGAGGAGGAAGAGGTAGGGAGAGCTGTTGAAGGTGTGTCAGAGATTTCAGAATAGCTTGGAGAAAGGGAAGAATGGGGCGGACAAAAGGTTTGATGGTGATTGGGTGAGGCACAGTGAGGTGTTATTTGAGGAGGGGGAAGAGCGAGGCAGAAGGTTGGGGGAGATGAAGGTGAAAGTTGGAAGGGGGAAGAAGCGGGGAGGACGCTTTGAGGAGGAGGGGTAAGAGGGAGTCTAGGAGGAGAGGAGCGAGGGAGAGTCTCGGAGGGGAGGGGTGTGGGGGGAGTTTAGGAGGGAAGGGGCAAGGGGGGAGATTTGAAAGGGATGGGTGATGGGGAAGATTTGGAGGGGAGGGGCAAGGGGGAAGATTTGAAAGAGATGGGTGATGGGGAAGATTTGGAGGGGAGGGGAAAGTGGGTAGATTTGGAGGGGAGGGGTGATGGGGAAGTTTTGGAGGGGAGGGGTGATGGGGAAGTTTTGGAGGGAAGGGGTGATGGGGAAGATTTGTAGGGGAGGGGCAAGGGGGAAGATTTGAAAGGGATGGGTGATGGGGAAGATTTGGAGGGGAGGGGCAAGGGGGAAGATTTGAAAGAGATGGGTGATGGGGAAGATTTGGAGGGGAGGGGCAAGGGGGTAGGTTTAGAGGGGAGGGTGATGGGGAAGTTTTGGAGGGGAGGGGTGATGGGGAAGATTTGGATGGAAGGGGTGATGGGGAAGATTTGGAGGGGAGGGGCAAGGGGGAAGATTTGAAAGGGATGGGTGATGGGGAAGATTTGGAGGGGAGGGGCAAGGGGGTAGATTTCGAGGGATGGGGTGATGGGGAGGTTTTGGAGGGGAGGGGTGATGGGGAAGTTTTGGAGGGAGGGGGTGATGGGGAAGATTTGGAGGGGAGCGGTGAGATTGGATTTTGAAAAGTGTACGATTAATGGGAAACTAACATTTATTGCAAAATGAGTTTCTTGAGACCTTCGAGTCAAAAATACGTTTGAGGACGCTGAAGGAGGGGTGGAGTGCAGGAGAGTTTCGGGAATGTAGAAAAGAGGAACTGTAAGAGATGGAATTTTTTTTTGGAATGAATAGATTTGGTGAGCAAGTCGAAAGCATTCTTTTTTAGAAGAAGAAGAAAAAGGTGTTATAATATACGACAGAATACAGTTCTTCAGGGGAAGGTTTAAACAGTTTTAACAACGTGATCACGAGATCACGAACAACGTGGTCGAAGAACGAACGAACAAATAAGAACAACCAATAAACGAATAAGAGCAGAGAAGGAAAAAAAAAAAAATTTTTTCTGAGTTGAGATTTTAAACAAGGAAGTATGGGGTGAAAGACTGGGACAAAAAACAGGGAACGAAAGTAATTGCAGCGCAATCGACGAACCGCTGAGAGAAAAACAAAGCCTCAAGGTTGGACACGGAAGCCTACTAGGCCTCAGAATACACGACATGAATTAACCGATGATTTTGTATGCAGGAATGAAAAATTAACACTGAGAATCTTACTACTGCAATAGCCTCCTCTATGGTTCACCCTCAAAAATCACCAATAAACTCCAATACATTCAGAACTCCGCTGCCCGTCTACTCACTCATTCCCGGACCCGTGACCACATCACCCCCGTCCTTTACAAGCTTCACTGGCTCCCCATCCCCCAGAGAATCCAGTACAAAATCCTCCTCTTGACATACAAAGCCCTCCATAACCTGGCCCCATCCTACCTGGCTGACCTCCTCTCCAGACACACTCCCACCCGCAACCTCCGCTCTGCTGGTACCAACCTCCTGACCCCCTCCATCCGGACCAAATTCAGATCCTGGGGGGACAGGGCCTTCTCCATCGCTGCTCCCACCCTCTGGAACTCACTACCTCACACCATCAGAGACTCCTCCTCACTCACCACATTCAAAACATCACTAAAGACCCACCTGTTCAACGCTGCATTCAACATTCAACCCACAGCATTTAACCCCTGACTATCTCTTCTCCTTCTCCCTCCTTTTGCTTTAAATATTTCCCTATTGATTCTTGTCTTGTCTTTTTGATTCTTGTCTTATATATATGCCGTATATCGCTGCTGTTTGTTTTCTTGATTCTTATCTTTTTGCAATTGTTGTTTTCATGTATTGTTATGCATTATGTTTTCCACTCTGTCAAAGCGCCTTTGGGCTTCTGGAAAAGCGCTATACAAAATAAATGAATTATTATTATTATTATTATTACTAAAGATACACTATAAGTATACACACCGAAAGATAGATACAGTTACGACAAAAACACAATTGTGAAAAAATTACAATTGTGAAAAAAAAAAAATGTTTTCACAAGAAGAGTGGGCCAAACTGCCAGTGGAGAGGTGTAGGAAGCTCATGCATGGATTTCAGAAGCACTTGACAGCAGGTATTTTATCCAAAGGCTGTGGGTGCTACCAAATATTAAGTCTATGGTGTCAATAATTTTGTCAATGCCATTTCTTTTTCTTTTTTGATTTAAAAGGATATATTAAGTTCTCAATCAAAAATAAAGGCTCTGTAATATTAACAGTGAAATAAAGAATTGTGGAGACCAAATGCTTTGGTCAATTTCAACTTATTTTTAGAGAAAACTGAGTTATTTGAAAAAAGTGCAAGGGTGCCAATATTTTTGGCCACGACTGTATATCAACGCCAGACCAAACAAATTCATCTCAGGCCACAGACGCTGTCAATGGAGGGAATGGGGGAGGTGCCATACATTGAAACAAAATAATATTTAACCTAGAAGCATTTTTTTTATTAACTAGCAAATACCACCCTGCGTTTTGCTGACGGGAATATAATAATAAAGCGGGGTGGGAAAGAGAGAGGTGGGAAAGAGAGATGTGGGAAAGAGAGAGGTGGGAAAGAGAGGTGGGAAAGAGAGAGGTGGGAAAGAGAGAGGTGGGAAAGAGAGAGGTGGGAAAGAGAGAGGTGGGAAAGAGAGAGGTGGGAAAGAGAGAGGTGGGAAAGAGAGAGGTGGGAAAGAGAGAGGTGGGAAAGAGAGAGGTGAGAAAGAGAGGTGGGAAAGAGAGAGGTGGGAAAGAGAGAGGTGGGAAAGAGAGAGGTGGGAAAGAGAGAGGTGGGAAAGAGAGAGGTGGGAAAGAGAGATGTGGGAAAGAGAGATGTGGGAAAGAGAGAGGTGGGAAAGAGAGAGGTGGGAAAGAGAGAGGTGGGAAAGAGAGAGGTGGGAAAGAGAGAGGTGGGAAAGAGAGAGGTGGGAAAGAGAGAGGTGGGAAAGAGAGAGGTGGGAAAGAGAGAGGTGGGAAAGAGAGGTGGGAAAGAGGGAGGTGGGAAAGAGGGAGGTGGGAAAGAGGGAGGTGGGAAAGAGTGAGGTGGGAAAGAGGGAGGTGGGAAAGAGGGAGGTGGGAAAGAGGGAGGTGGGAAAGAGGGAGGTGGGAAAGAGAGAGGTGGGAAAGAGAGAGGTGGGAAAGAGAGAGGTGGGAAAGAGAGAGGTGGGAAAGAGAGAGGTGGGAAAGAGAGAGGTGGGAAAGAGAGAGGTGGGAAAGAGAGAGGTGGGAAAGAGAGAGGTGGGAAAGAGAGATGTGGGAAAGAAAGATGTGGGAAAGAGAGGTGGGAAAGAGAGAGGTGGGAAAGAGAGAGGTGGGAAAGAGAGAGGTGGGAAAGAGAGAGGTGGGAAAGAGAGGTGGGAAAGAGGGAGGTGGGAAAGAGGGAGGTGGGAAAGAGGTGGGAAAGAGGGAGGTGGGAAAGAGAGAGGTGGGAAAGAGAGAGGTGGGAAAGAGAGAGGTGGGAAAGAGAGAGGTGGGAAAGAGAGAGGTGGGAAAGAGAGAGGTGGGAAAGAGAGAGGTGGGAAAGAGAGAGGTGGGAAAGAGAGAGGTGAGAAAGAGAGACAGAGACGGCGAGAGAGAGAGAGAGGGTGAGAGGGCGAGAGAGAGAGGGCGAGAGAGAGAGGGCGAGAGAGAGACGGCGAGAGAGAGACGGCAAGAGAGAGAGAGGGCGAGAGGGCGAGAGAGAGAGGGCGACAGAGAGAGGGCGAGAGAGAGAGAGGGCGAGAGGGCGAGAGAGAGAGAGGGCGCCAGAGAGAGGGCGAGAGAGAGGGCGAGAGAGAGAGAGGGCGAGAGAGAGAGAGAGAGGGCGAGAGAGAGAGAGGGCGAGAGAGAGAGAGGGCGAGAGAGAGAGGGCGAGAGAGAGAGGGCGAGAGAGAGAGGGCGAGAGAGAGAGGGTGAGAGAGAGAGGGCGAGAGAGAGAGGGCGAGAGAAAGAGGGCGAGAGAGAGAGGGCGAGAGAGATAGAGATAGAGATAGAGAGATAGATAGATAGAGAGAGAGATAGCGAGAGAGATAAACAACTACCCTACCCTAACAACTCAGGGTACCTAGTAGCGCAACTCGATTGATTTTGTGGCTGGCTAGACTAAGCTACGAAGAGTTGCTGAAGGAAAGGAGGCGATAATGATGTGATCTGAAGGAAATGTTTGAGGTGAAAGGGATAGACAAAACAAGTACAGAAGTGTTTTTCAGTGGAAACAGTGGCAGGACTGGGGGCCACAGCTTGAGAGTAAAGAATAGTAGAGCTAGGGCAGTGCTAAGGCTGGGGTAAGTGATATTAAGCAAATGTTTACATGAAACCAAATGCTGTCACTCAAGCAAAGGTTAAATGTGGCGATGGGCTATTTTTGGGGAAAAAAAGAAGGGAAATTGCAGAAGAATTTGATTTCAGTGTTGCAAGTGTGAATACACCATTTGTATTTACAATAATCCGTATTCACTTGAAATTCAAAAATGTAAGTGCAATGTGGGTACCAACGACCGATTATCCTATCTAGTTATCTTATTCCGTCACATTGTGGCCAACTTCTGGTGACATTCATGATCATCCCTATCGTGACTACCGTGATCATTCGTGAATCCAGGAAGATGAACCATGATCGTCTCCCAATCTGAAAGCATCGATCTTATCAGTTGAAGGAGGTGAAAGAACTCTCACACACACACACACACACACACACACACACACACACACACACACACACACACGAGGTTGAAAGAGGTGGGAAAGAGGTGTTAGAGAGAGAGAGAGTTGGGAAAGAGATGGGGGAAAGAGAGGGGCAGGTGAGAGAGAAAGGTGTTAGAGAGAGAGATGGGAGGGAGAGAGAGAGATGGGAATGGGGAGAGAGAGAGATGGGAGGGAGAGAGATAGATGTTATAGAGGTGGGAGAGAGAGGTGTGACACAGGGCAGGAGGGTGAGAAAGAGAGAGGTGGGAAAGAGAGAGAGGTGGGAGAGAGCGAGGTGGTTAGAGAGAGAGGTGGGAGAGAGAGAGGTGGGAGAGAGAGATGGGAGAGAGAGAGGTGGGAGAGAGAGGTTTTCGAGAGAGAGAGGCAGGATAGATAGATATAGAGAGAGTGAGAGAGTGAGAGAGAGAGAGAGAGAGAGAGAGAGAGAGAGAGAGAGAGAGAGAGAGAACGAAAGAAAGAAAGAGATGGGACAGAGAGGTGGGAAAGAGAGGAGCAGGATAGAGAGAGAGGTAAGAAGAGAGAGGAGAAGGAGATAGAGAAGGAGAGAGAGAGAGAGGAAAGAGAGAGAGATTTAGAGAGAGATAGGGACATAGGGAGATGGAGATGGAGATGTATATGGGAAATAAAAGGTGAGGGGATGGAGAGAGTGAGGAGGAGCGAGGAGTGTCTGGTCATATTCGCTTTTTCCTGCACAGCACAAGGCTCCGAGTAGTATCATTGCCTGTGGGTGTGGCAGTGCTTCTGATGCAGTGCTCCTGTAGGTTAGAGCATTAATTTGGAATTTGGCCAGGATTCCGGGGATTCCTTTCCCTACTATCCGTGAAGGACATGGCAAATAGATCTTTAATGTCCACCAACGAACTCTGGCAGATGTGATACCCAGTTTAACATCCACCTGGGAGACAGCTCGCACATTGATTAATTACCCTGCTTGTGAAACACCGGGATGACAGCTTGTAGTTGGGTTGCCCAGGCTAGACAGCTTAGACCAAGTGTGCCTACCTCTCGGCCATCCTGCCATAGTGTGGGGATGCATTGTGTTGATAATTAATCAGGGTTGTCTGCCCCTACCTCCTTGCCTGACTTCATGACAGGATATGCTGGCTTCTTCTTTATACTCTTCTTCATGATTGAGTTGGTATTGATGTTATAAAAGAAATGGAGGATGTTGATGCCGTAGGTCTTTCCACCTCTTGAACTCGTAGAACTACAATTCTCTCTTGAACTCGTAGTTCACTTGTCCCGTTTTTGCTCATTCTAATTCTCCCGTTATTTTAATCTTTCTTTTAATTCAATCTTTAATTTAATATCCCCACGGAGAACCCGAGCCACGGCACCATGTCCGCAAATCTTGCCTTTCGAGCCTTCACGTCGATTCTGCCCCCGAACATGTCCAAATGCCTAATTATTTTTGTTGCACTTAATGAAGTTACACTTTTGGCACATTCCTCAATCTTTTCTTCACTCAATATAATTGTTCAAATAGTAGAAAAAGTTAAGTTTAACACTTTGGCAATTCAAAATTTTATTGTGTAAATATAGAGAAGGAGGGATCACAGCCTTGCTTAAAGTAACTATGCTTAGTTAAAAGAATCACACATTTCTTAAAGTTTTCAGATTTCATTCCAGATTGACATTTATTTAGTCCACGAGATCCGATCATCAAATCCCAAGCCACATTTCAACTCTATACTTTAATTAGTCCGTGACAGTCTGCCATGGAAAATCACATCATGCAATGCATGAAATCGCTCCAAGCTCCTAATTTGAAAACTATAGCACCTACAAAAGCGATGTATACAGCAATTTGTAGGTGTGGAGATCAGGAATTCGATTATATGAGTGAGGAACGTGAAAAAAACAATCAATTTTGAGTGCTTTATCGTAGAGAACCCCTTGCGATTTATTCCAAGTCAAGGCATTGTTGAACAGGCCGAAACAAAATTGCGCCTTAAGACCCCTGCAAGGTGACAGCCGGCTGACAAAAATGAGCACTCCCCCCTAAATTATCTTTGAAAGGGGTGCTTAAATTTACCCACATATCCAGTTTTCATCCATGGACTAACTTTAGTCAGCTTGCAAAATTTTGGGCCACTAGGTTTCATGATTTTGCGGTTATGGAGGAGACACTGACACACACACACACACACACACACACACACACACACACACACACACACACACACACACACACACTCTCTTTTATTACCTCCTCCACCAAAGGTTGGCAGAGGTTATGTTTTCACCCCTGTCTGTCTGTCTGTTTGTCTGTCTCTTTGTGAACAGGATATCTGAAAAACTTGTGGATGGACTTGGACTAAATTTGGTGGCGAAGTTCAGTATGTGACAAGGATGAAATGATTCGATTTGGGTGAAGATCCGATTCTGCATCCAGATACTAACATTTTTAGAGTGATTGTTCACCATTGAGAGATAGGGCAAACAACGATATATAGCACAATATCTCAAAAACTTTTAGACGGATTCGGACGAAACTTTGTGGACAAATTGAGTGTGTAACAAAGAGGAAGTGATTCAATTTTGGTGAAGAATCGCATTCGGATTCAATTCGAAATCGGAATTCAACCTTTTGAGACATCCTGCACACAAACAGACAGACAGACAAACAGACAGGGGTGAAAACATAACCTCCTTTTACCTTTGATGGTGGAGGTGATGATGACGGGGCTGATGGGTGTCTCTCTGAGGGAAAGAAATATGAATGAGGAAATCAAGAAGTCCACAGGATTAAATGTTTTTGGCCAACGAACAATCCTTATTTGGCATTATATGATTGGTCAAGCTGTAAAACCATTTCATTTCCCTTTTGTGAACAAATTGAAGTGAGGTTTCACAACATCTCTTGTTGGTGAATATGAAATGGTAATTTATGGGCTGTTCATTGATGTTGCTTGAAACAATTTTCTTTGATTCACTTTTGAAGCTGAACATTTTAAGTTTTGTGACGAGCATGCAAACCAAAATACAAAATGTCCTGTTTTCACCGACACATCACACCATCAAACAATGTATGTCCACATAATTGCAGACAAGGCAGCTTCTTCATATCCCACCTGGGGTACAGTGTTTTATGAAGCAGCACCACTGCTTTCATCACTTATAGCTCACAGGTGAATGTGCTATACACAGACATACGACTGCCCTAGCTGAGCCTTTTAAGCTTGTCTAATCTCGCTGTTAACCAAGCTCAATCCTGCTTCACTTCCAAAATCTTCATAATCATTTTCAGGATTATAGACAGCCTTAACAGCTTGGCATGTGTCCTCATTTATGGCACAAATCATCGGAAATTTATTTCACTTTATTGCATTTTTCGTCACCTTTATTCTTGACTTACCTGTCTCTAACTCTACTCTCTTTCCCTCTCTCTTCCTGTGCCATTCTTGCTTTCTCGGTCTATAATTGTGTTTTATTACCCTTGCTCTTCAGTTTTCATACATATCAACCCCTTTATAGGTTAACCTGTATATCAAAGCTTTCAAACCTGTATCCCTGGGTTTTTAACCATATTTATTATTATGGATGTCACATAACGCTGGGTGGGAAATATCACAATTGAATGAAATCTGCACAGAAATTCACAAAATAGTGAAGTTCACTTTATGATCATTTTCAGTTCACTACATCATAAGATACATTAGATTCACTAAATCATAAAGTTCACTACATCAAAACACTATGAATGCTGCAAGGTTGTTTAATATGATGGCAAAATATATGATTATTTTTAGTTGCAACTATGTATGCTCTCCCCCATAAAACATCTTACGACTGTACTACGTGAGACAAGAGAGTGAAATTGCATTTCGTTTGCTACAAAATGCCTGTTGGAGCAGAATCGATGATGGAATATTTTTTAACTTGAGCAGTTATTTTTTTTCCCACAATAATATCTTAATTTGCTCGTATTTTTAAATACGGCAGTATTTTTTAAACCTGGTGAAGAAAACAGTATAAACTAGAAAGCATCTGAAAATGCAAAGCCAGTCCACATCCGTTTGTATTCAGACCTCTTCTTCTTCTTCTTCTTTTTCTGTAATGCTCAAAATAACAAAACCAAAAAACATTTTAAAAATATACAAATTAGAAATTGATGATTTTATTCAGACTGGACATTTGTGCTTTAGATCTAAAAAAGAAATCAGCTTCTAGATTTTGATTGGTGAACCAATTCTGTGACCCAAAATGTAAGTTCTTAAAATTTCAGGTCAATTGGATGAAAATTGATAATTTTATGCAGCCTTTACCTTCGAGCTTTCGATCTAAAAAAAAAATAGACTCCTACCTTTTGATTGAACTCAATCAAATGGTAGGAGTCGCTGTGGCCAGATATGCAAATTCTTAAAATTTCAGGTCAATCGGATGAAAATTGACGATTTTATGTGACGCTGACCTTTGACCATTCGACAAAATTATTAATTTGCCTTCTCTGTATAATCATAATAAAGCTCTGTTGAAAATTTGATGACAAAACTCAAATGGTAAATTTAAATATCGGGTCAATTGAATGAAAATTGATGCTTTTACGTGACGGGTAAGGAGAGGGCAGTACAACAACAGCAGGGAACAGGACATCTGGAGATCTGTGGAAAAGGGAGGTCTGGGGTGCAGTACATGTGATAACCAAGATGGACAATACAGTGGATGTCAGGAAAGAAAACGGAATTTGAAGGAGATAGGTTTGTGGTGTATTAACGGGCGTAGCAAAGATCAAGGTTTTGGATGGGGGAAGATAAGAGATGGTGGTAAACAGCCGTTTTAAAGACCTGGAGGGTGGAGTGGGATTGAAGAGAGTGAGGGAGTTTGTTCCAGAGGCGGAAGAAAAGAGGAATGAAGGAGTGAAGGTGAGCAGAGAGTCTTGATTTTGGCAGTTTCACCAGAAGAGGGTTGCTGGCAGATCTTGTGTGTCCTGCAGGAATATTTGGGGGACAGAGCACAGACAGATCAGGGGGAGCTAGACCGGAGAGGAGTCTGTAGAAGACAGAAAAACCACCAACAGAAAGACCAACAAGCAGAATCTGCTTCATCACGGGAGATTCCAATGATCCTAAAAGCTTTGGTTACTACAGCGTGAAGCCGAGCGAGGTGTGAGGCAGGAGCCCCAGCCTTGTCTCCAGCCCACTAGCCCATCTTTCCAAAATGTATTGCTATCTTTACGATACCACAGACGGAGCAAAATTTATTGCTATGTTTGCTATCTATATAATAATAGCGTAAGGACTCGACTTTGTTATCCCTTTTACGCCGCATCCAGTGACCCGATGCCCATGGCACTAATGGATTTACGATCTACGAACCGCACTCTTTGTTTATCACGTACAGCCAAACTCGAAAAATCTGAATTAGCCGACGTTGGGACCCAAAAGCATCCGAATAACTGCCGATACGACACCATCTTACGACGCCATCGTATTGGCGTCTGCTGGGCGAAGGCGAAGCAAGCCGTCCGCTGATTGGACAGGCGAAGGCGAAAGCAAGCCGTCCACTGAGTGGACAATCCAGAGCATGCATTTGTGCCGGTGTCGGCGATCGTTGTTCATATACGCACTCTTCATTCTCATCTTTCTTCCTAACTCTTACTCGGACAAGCAAATCCCCTATGCCATCCATAATGGTACACTCTATCCATACACCACATCCTCCCTTCCGTGGATGTTCCACGGGTTTCGGCTAGTACGACAATATTCATTGTAACATCACTTGCACTCAAATATGCCACAGGCGGTAAATATTCACAATTGCAACTCACCCACAAAAAAGAAACTTGATTATTGACAAAATTCCTGTATGTATATGTTTGTGGAGAGGATGTTCAATATTTACCAAATGTATATTATTTTCCTCAACAATAACTGAGCCATTCAATCATGATTATAATGATCAGGTGACCGCACCAGGATTAGACTTCTGAAAAATACAATTGTGCTTACAAGTCAAGGAATCCGCAATATGAGGGGCATTGAAAAGCTTCTCACATTCTTGGATTCAGGTCAACATAGTAATATGTGCTGTGTAACAGAGGTGTAATTTGGAATTCCTTTTGAAGGAGAACATCAATCCAGCTGAAATTCTCAGTTGCCTCTGCACACTCTGGTGATATATACGCTTTACTTGCGTGTGCTCTCTGCACGCTTTGATGATGAATATACTTCATGTTAATGTGTTTAAATGGTGTAGTTAGTTCAAAGATGGTTATGAATTTTTGAGCAATCCTGAGCATTCTCCAAAGCAACCAGCGGCTGTCACTCAAGCAAACACTGAATGTATTGAACAGGTGATTTGGGAAAATTGCCAGACTACTACCCAGGAGATTGTGTGTCAGTGTTGGAGGTGTGGAAACATTCTTTTTCATTTAAAATTCATCAATGTTAGTGCAACGTGGGTGCCAAGGATATTGTGTTTGATCAAAAGGCAACTCATGTGGCTAGAAAATGAGGTTCTTTCCAAAACTCTGGGGACTACTTTTTCTTTGCGTGCTTTGAAAGGTGTAACCATACCACATCTTTTGTTAAAAGTTATCACCATGAAATGGCCAGTTTTTTGTGATAGGTAAAACAATTTATTTTAGCAACAATTTGGGACGGCGTCTGATTGCGCTGGTTGGATTTAAAAAAAAAAAATTCCCGGAGATGAGAAGCAATTTGACAAATGAACACGCGGTGGAATCGCCATGAGGTCAACTTTAATGTGCTGCTATTGGTCACAAAATATTGTTGTACTTTTTGTTGAAAATGGCAGGATGTGATGTCATCATTATGAGTCTGAAAAAATTGCTTCCAAGCATCAACCACAATTCCGGCAGGTAAATCAGAACTTCTGCCAAGGGTCCAAAAAAGGGTCTGCTCCCAAAAAAACAGACATATCGTTTGTTGGCCTTCACTACATTATAAGGGTTCCTTTACCGTGAAACATACTTGTGGTGTCACACCCAGTGAAGGCTTGACATATTTTGACACCAATTCTAGTGGCTCGGCTGTTGCGATTGATGAGACGACCGCTCCCTGTAACATCTGGAGTGTTTACTGTTAGCAAACGGCTTGCTTTCCATTGCCAAGCCAGCCGTTGGGTATCAATCGCATTGCAAGCCACATGGCAAAAGGAGCCGGCGATCAAGGGCTGGGTTGTGTTCCGTTACCAAATGGCTTTCTCTCGACTGCTTTGCAAGCCACTCGCCTTCCTGCTTGGCAAGCGGAGCAAGAGATTAAGAAAGGTGCTTTGTTCTGTTGGCAAAAATGGATGGCATAGTCTGATTCAAAATGATACTACAACCCATGAAATATTCAGAGGCATGTCTCTTTTATGTGTCCTCAGAACCTATACTATCTAATCTATTCATGCCTGTGTGTCTGTCTGTGGAAAAAGTTAGACGATGTACCTAAGTCTCTTTATTACCCTGTGTATGTGAAGCGAAATGCAGGGTTCAGTAATTGGTTCACTTCTGTCTGTCTGTCTGACCATCTACAGATGTCAGTTTATGCGCAATAAACAACTTGCTTTCAATTGAATGTTGTATTTTGAATGCAAATCAGAACCTGAATCGGAAAACGAAGCTGTAGTTTAGGAGTACGTCGGCACTAAATTTGTCCCAATCGTGCATGCGTAGAGCGGAGTGAGATGATGTTTTTACTCTGTCTGCTTGTCTGGAAGTTCAACAAAATTCCAAATAAATCCAAACAGGAAACACTGTTTTTAGAGATGTCATATAGGACACAAACAACGGGCATGGATAACGAATTTAAGGTGTTAAATAAGGTGGTGTATGAGACGCTGCATCAACAGCGGTAAACTTCCAGAATTTTTGTTATGACCTTTAAATTCTTTATTTTATTTCAATTTAATTATATATTTGAACACTAGAACACAAATCGCCTTTTTGGCATTTTCCAAGCCTTCTGTTTAGCAGTAATTGGACAAAATAATACGGTACGGTATTTTATTTCATCATGGCCAATCAAATTTGCCACTCATAGACCCCTGCCCATGTTCTTGTTGTATTATATTTTTCATATAGTTATATTATCATTATATTTATCTCACGACTGTGCTTGGTAAGGGGTTCTATGAACTCTCTAGTTACGTACTGTTTGAACTTCAGTTGCACTGCGACTACGTCTACCAGAACATACTTTTAAACCTTTGGATCCTTTAGACCCTTTAGACATTTAGACCCACTTAGACATTTAGACCCACTTCGACATTTAGACCCCTAAGACTTTTAGACGCCTTAGACCCCTGAGACCTCTCAGACCGTTTTAGACCCTTTAGACGCCTTGAAGAATTTACATCAATTAGACCCCTTTGACCCCTCCAGACCTTCAGACCCCTTGAGACCCTATAGATCCTATACACCCGTTTGACCCATGAGATCCATTAGACCCTAAGTACTATTGGAATGTACCTTTTAGACATTTAATACCCTTATAGACCTCTTGAATGCTTTGGGCCCCTTCAATCTATTAGACCTATATTGCAATGTGCATTTCATACTTTTATTGTCATGTCTAGTTTTCAACCTAATTCTTCAAGATCTACAAATATGAAACCCACACCCTCTTCCCTCTCCCCTCCCCCCTCTCTTCCCCAAATTACACAATGGTAGGGTCCATAGATAGGCTTGACAAGGGCTCCTCCTTCTGACTCCCCATTTATTTATTTCCCTATTCCTCGTACTCTGCAGCCGTTGCTAATACAAAAAATTATTTGGTGAAGTTGTCACAAGAGAATCGAGTAAAACTGGAACTGAGTCCCCGGACAGCATTTGCTCGAGTCGCTCTGTTTACATGGAGACCGCCATGTTTTTTAAGTGGTGCCGAGCACTCCTTTCCGTTGGAGTGCTTGCTTGAGCGATTTGAATCATGTGAGCCGCTTGGCAAGCCGTAAGCAAGCCGCTTGCAAATGGAACACACCACTGTTCTCAGGTAGAAGTGGGAAGGCAGATCCTCAAGATAAGATGTGCATCGAGTAACACAGAAACATTTGTTTCTCGTGTTTTGATGATAAATCATCATATCTCTCTGAGACATGCTTCACATAAAGGATTGTTTTGGTATCGGCCTCCTCATTGTCAAGACAGAGTTATTTAACAACATTCGCCCATGTTTTGTCTTTGATGACAAATATCTCACAGCAGAACATGCTGCGGGAGCGATAGAGATGGATCTGATCATTGCTCCATCAGTTTTCCACATCTTGAACAAGAACTCGAACAGGCTTTCCTTGTTTGTCCCACTGGATATAGCGTTTTTCCTCTGAATAGGAAGTTTTTGGTCTGAGCCATATATTATTTGAGCGTTTGGGGTTGCATTAGTCTTCTGCAACCTCTCAGCGGCTTTGACACTCATGGCATGATGGCGATCACATCCAAAGTCAGTCTGAGTATGATGTCCTGCTGAGAGAGACGGACTATGTGAGGATGGAAATGGCAAGGCCACCAACTGTACTAGGAAAATTATTGGAAGGGATTGAATCAGCTTGAGATGGTTGATGATCGGGCCACTCTTTGTCTGTCACGTCATCTCCACATTATATTTTAATAGTTTTCCGGCAGAGCGGTTTTGTATGTTTTGACCAGAGTGCCGTTAACTGATGTTAAAGGATGCAAAACTGGCCTTGGTGCATAGGACAAAATGTGGCAAGGGTCCCTGGTTTTTGGAAATCACAATCAGCCACGCAAAGAGTTTTCTTGAACTTTTGATCATCATTTCCTTCAGTTGGGAGACCATGGTGGTTCTTTTCTAACGGTGACTCAACTTTTGGAGGCGCATCATCTTTGTCAGATCATAAAAACTAGTGTCACTTTGAATGAGGCAGGCCTCAATGAAAGATGCACAGACTTGCTCTCCCAACTGATGACTCTTTCTAGATCAGTGGCAACATCACCTGAAGCAATCACGCGTGAGCTGATGGCGCCCCTGCCTGATCAGGCCTTCCTCAACTTGACGCTGTGGAAACCAAGGCCACCAAGATCATTGGAATCTCCCACGTTGAATTCTATGTCTCTATCATTTTCACATCACAGATCGGTCAGTGATCTCTCTGCGGTCGTCTTCCACCTCCTTCCTGGTCTTGCACCCTCTGCTCTTTCTATGCTCTGTTCCCCCATCCTCCCTCACACAGATTTCTGCAGGGTGCACACAGTTTGACATGGACACCCCCTTCTAGTAAAATTCCCTCACCTCCACTCATTCGTTCTTTTTTCCCAGCTGTGGAACCAACTTCAGCACTCTCTTCAATCTCATTATTCCCTACAGGGCTTCAAGACAGTTTTTTTACCATCATCTCACATCATCCCTCATCCAAAACCATGATATTTGCTACCCCAGTTAACCCTCCTCAAGCCTGCCTACCTATCTCTCCCTACCTATCTCTCTCTCTCCCTATCTCTCTCTCCCTATCTCTCTCTCCCTATCTCTCTCTCCTTATCTCTCTCTCCCTATCTCTCTCTCCCTATCTCTCTCTCCCTATCTCTCTCTCCCTATCTCTCTCTCCTTATCTCTCTCTCCCTATCTCTCTCTCCCTATCTCTCTCTCTCTCCCTATCTCTCTCTCTCCCTCTCTCCCTCTCTCCCTCTCTCCCTATCCCTATCTATCTCTCTCTATCTATCTCTCTCTCTCTCTCTCTCTCTCTCTCTCTCTCTCTCTCTCTATCTCTATCTCCCCCTCTCTCTATCTCCCCCTCTATCTCTATCTCCCCCTCTCTCCTCCCCTCTCTCCCCTTCTCTCTCTCCCCCTCACTCTCTCTCCCACTCTCTCTCCCACTCTCTCTCCCACTCTCTCTCCCCCTCTCTCTCCCCCTCTCTCTCTCCCCCTCTCTCTCTCCCCCTCTCTCTCCCCCCCTCTCTCTCTCCTTCTCTCTCCCTCCCTCTCTCTCCCTCTCTCTCCTTCTCTCTCTCCCCCCCTCTCTCTCTCCCCCTCCCCCTCTCCCCCTCCCTCTCCCTCTCCCCCTCTCCCTCTCTCTCTCTCTCTCTCTCTCTCTCTCTCTCTCTCTCTCTCGCGCCCCCTGCTGGCCGTTCGTGTGTTGGGTGCGGTGTCATGGCGTCTGTTCGTGTCTTGGCATTGTAGCTCCGTGCTCGTGGTTTGTATCTTTACCCTCCCCTTACCTTTTCTCACCTTTGTTCCGTCTTTTGTGTGTCACCCTTCCACGTTATCATACCCCCCCCCCCCCCCCCCCTCTTGAGAGTGAGAAAGTGAGAGAGCACACGTGGTGAGACCGGTAAAGGTTCCCCCTTAGGGCGGTTCCCTCTTCAGGTTTTTTTCGCCTCGTGTTACAAATCATAATCCTTTTTCCGTTTCTTTTTTCGTAAATATTTTTATTTTTCGTTTGTTTACTGGAGCTTTTTGGCTTCATTAACCCTTTATACATCTATCCTTTGTTTAAACGTGTAAACGATGGCGGATAGCTCTCGTTACACGTCTCTTGAAGCGCTAACCCGGAAGCATGGGTTAGTTTGCTCACCTCCGTCGGGAATCGACGTCGAGGCCATTATCCTTGCGGTAGGAGAGTTAATCGGTTTGGATAATGTAAAAGCGGCTTCTCGCATGAATAAACGCGTGGTAATCTTTGTTTCCACAGTGCCCATGGTTGCTCAAATAGTCGAGCACGGGCTATTCTTTGCTCCCGACGTGTTTGTTCAGGTATGTCCACTCGACACGCCGGCAGTTCGGGTTTCTCTCTCTAACGCTCCTCCGTTCCTTAAGAACAAAGACCTGGTTACTGAACTAAACAAACTTGGTTCTGTTGTCTCTTCAGTTACTTTGGTTCCTGTACGAGGGAAAAATAACCGTTTAAAACACGTCATGTCCTTTCGTCGTTTTGTTTATATGATTTTACCGCGTGGTGTAACCTCTTTAAATGCGGTATTGCCTTTCAAGGTCGAAGGTCACACTTATCGGGTCTTTGTCTCCACAGAGTCTCTAGTTTGTTTTGAGTGTGGTCAATATGGTCATTTAAAAGACTCGTGCCCGAAAAAGTCCGCAGATAGAGCCACTAGCCTGAATGGTGATGAACAGCAGGGCTCTACTGAGATCGTTGTCGATGAGGTAAACAGTATGGGTGGTGCTGATGCAAACCCCATTGTAGACAAACAGAGAACCAGGAAAAGAACCCTCCCACCTTCTAGCGACCTCAACGAGCCTGATAATAAGGTCTTGGCCTGTCCTCCAACCTTCGCTCAAGTGGTTAGTGAAGGTTATGGTGGAGCGCGACCTCCTCCTCAGCAGTTTCCTCCAGTTGAGGAAATTGCTCAACCTCCCCCGCCTTCAGAATACTCTGAGGGTAATGTGATAAATGCTGAAAATGTATGTGTTGGCCAGACAGCACCTGAGTCTCTCCAGTGTTCTGAGGGTAAACCTCCATGTGAGGTTGAGCCTCCATGTGTGTCCCCTGATGAAGCTTGTGTTGATTGTGCCACCCCTCCCTCTGTGGGGAGTGGTGAGTGTGTTGGAACTAGTGATCTGTCTGTGGAATCCTCCATTGAGGCAGCTGAGCCTTGTCAAGCTCATGGTCAGCAGGGCGATAGTGCTGAAGTCTCAGATTTTCACGTCGATGAGCCTGTTGCCTCAGCAATGGACTCTCAATGCAATGATTGTGACTCTGATGGGGGTTCTTCCGTTGCCTCACTGAGTGATGGTGAGGCCGACTTCTCATCGGAGCATGTCTCTGGAGGCTCCGTCCCTCCTGCTGAAATCGTGGATTTCCTACAAAAAACTTACCGTAAAAAGCGCGTGAAAATCTGCGATTTCTTCGTTGATACTCACGCCTTCATTAGTGGGGCTCAGGAAGTTGTACAACAATCTGCGGCCCTTCATATTTCTGATCAATCACTGAAAAGACTGAAGAGGTACCTTGTCACAGCAAGGAAAGAATTAAACCTGTAATGGCTGTGTTGCTGCCTATGTTTCTATGAACATAGCAAGCTTGAACATTAATGGTGGGCGCAGTCAGCTGCGTCGGTCCCAAACTGTGCAATTAGCCAGGAGGGAAAAGATTGATGTACTTTTATTGCAAGAAACCCGTGCCACTGCAGACTGCATGGCTGATTGGCAGCAACAGCTGATTGGCACTTGGTTTTTTAGTAATACAGATTCTGTGAGTGCGGGTATTGCTTTTTTTGTCAGTTCACGTTTGTCTGTCTCCCCCCCCCATCTTTAAGGAAATCGTACCAGGCTATCTAGCCTCTGTAGAGCTTGAATACAATCAGCAACGATTTATGTTTGTTAACGTCTATGCTCCAAGTGATAGCACAGATAGAGGAACTTTTTTTAATCAGTCCTTTAATTTCCTGAGACACCTCTCTTCTGATACGTTGTTGTGCTTAGGGGGTGATTTTAACTGTACTTTAAACCCAACTTTAGATAGGAACAGTGCAGAGCCACATCCAGCTTCAAGTAGGCCTCTTTCCAGTATAACTTCGCGGCATGACCTCAACGATGTATGGCGGCAACAACACCCAAACCTGCAGCAATTTAGCTGGTGTCGGGTTTTACTAAATCATCTTTCACTTGCTCGTCTTGATAAATTTTATATTCCTAACTCTGCTGTCAACCTTGTGACATATACGGCTATTGTCCCTTCAGGCTTCTCTGATCATTCTTTGGTAAAACTGTGCTTTTCCTTTCCTCGCTTCAAACGCCGCACTCTGTATTGGTCTTTTAACACCTCACTTCTGAGCGATCCTTTCTTTAAATCATCCTTTGTGGTTTTTTGGGACAAGGTTGTGGATTTCCAACATCGTTTCCTAAATCTCTGTCAGTGGTGGGACTATGCTAAAGCGCAGATCCGTGTTTTCTGTCAGCAATACAAAACCAATTGCTCTCAAAGTAAACAATTATGTATTGATGCCTTGAAACAAGAAATTCTACGATTGCAGGAAGGTGCTGAGGTCCTCAGTGATGAAAGACGGTGTCAACTCCTCTTTGAAAAACAAACTCTGCTTAAGGAATTAATTCAAGAAAATGGTATTGGTGCCTTAGTCAGGCTGAGAGTTAATAGTTTACTGTCGTCAGACACATGTTGTAAAGATTTCTTTAAGTTTGAGAAGACGACGAAGGCGAGCCAGCAAATGCTTAGTCTTCGGGCTAGTGATGGGCATATTCTTAGTGATAATACGGAGATTGTTCACTTTGTTCGGTCTTATTTTGAGAATGTGTTTTCCTTTAAGCCCAATGATGTGCCTGCAATGCAGAATATTACGACCAATTTACCGCAGATAGATGAGCATCAACGGCATGTCTTGGATGAGAACATTACTCTCGGTGAACTTAAAACTGCGCTCGATGGCCTTGCTGATCATAAGGCTCCTGGTTTTGATGGGCTACCAGCTGAATTTTATAAAACCTTTTGGGACATGCTTGGTCCTGCTTTGCACTCAGTGTTTTTATACAGTCTGCGTGAGGGATTGTTACCCCTTAGTTGTCGGCGTGCAGTTGTTTGCCTTATCCCTAAGAAAAACGACCTGCAATTGATACAGAACTGGCGTCCAATCTCTCTTCTCTGCACAGATTACAAGATTTTTGCCAAAACGCTAGCTAACCGTGTAAAGACTGTTCTAAGCACAGTTATACATCAGGATCAATCGTACTGTGTTATGCACAGATCTATGCACGATAACATTTTTTTGGTACGAGACCTGTGGGATGTGTGTGCATTTCAACAACAACATACCGGTCTCTTTTTTATTGACCAAGAAAAGGCTTTTGACTCTGTTAATCATGAGTATTTGTTTCACATTTTAAAGCAATTTGGTTTTGGGGCATCCTTTATTTCATATGTATCCTTATTGTATAATCACATTTTTAGCTTGATCAAAATCAATGATGGTCTCTGTTCACCTTTGCGGATTGGGAGGGGAATTCGGCAAGGCTGTCCCTTATCTGGAATATTGTACTCTCTTTGCATTGAGCCCCTTTTGATTCGTTTACGATCTTCTCTTATGGGATTTTCAGTGACTCCCTCAGAAAATCCCGTTATCATTTAGGCCTATGCTGATGATGTATGTGTTGCTGTTCGCAGCAGTAATGACATTGCTCTGCTATTTGAGTGCCTACGGGTTTACTCTCAAGCATGTACAACGCAAATTAATTGGTCGAAATGCAAAGCAGTTTGGGTCGGCGGTACGCCACCTTCTGCCCTTCCAATTCTCCCTATGAATTTGACATGGGAAAAAGAAGGTGTGAAATACCTCGGTGTTTACCTTGGAACCCCAGGCTTTGTCAAAAGGAATTGGGATGGTTTGCTCCACAAAATCAGCAACAAATTAAACAGATGGAGAGGAATTTTGTCGACCTTGTCTTTCCGAGGTCGTGCACTGGTCATTAACAACCTGGTGGCCCCTCTCTTATGGCATAAAATGATTGCCTTGCAGCCACCTGCAACGTTGGTGTCGTCAATCCAAAAATGTTTACTTGACTTCTTTTGGGATGGCAAACACTGGCTAAAGCCAGAGACTATTTGCCTCCCACTGGCAGAAGGTGGTCATGGGCTTGTGGACATTCTTTGTCGGGTGATGGCCTTCCGAGTCTCCACAGCTCGTCGTTTTATATTTCTGGAGGCCTTGCCCTGGAAATCGACTGCAAACTGTATACTAAAACAAGCCGGCATGCTTGGGTACAATTGTGAACTCTTCTTCATGGAGCTGCAACATGTCGATGCTTCGCTGCTCCCTGACTTTTACCAAGATGTCTTGAACGTCTGGCGGTCCATTTCAATAACTCGCCAAATGGAGACATACAACAGTGAAAGGTTCCTCCGGGAACCCCTTTTCTACAATGCCCTCTTTCCTGCTATTCCTCGCTCACGTGCCTTTGTGCAACGTTTTGTGAGTGCTGGCGTGAAAACGACTCGGGACCTTCGTGACTGTAACAGGAACAGTTGGTTCTCCGCAGGACATCTTCAAGTAAGAACTGGCATCAGATCTTTGAGGAGCGTAGCCAAGGTCCTACAGGAAATCCTGTGTGTTTTTAGGCACCTGGGCCTGAGCTCAACCGCAACAATGGTGACCACCGTACACCACCACAGATCTGTGCTAGCTCTAGCCTGCCAGCTGATAGCACCACAACATCTATCTTGCTATCCTCATCGCCACTTTCCAGCAAGGATAAAAAGAGACTGTATCGTTTGTGTATCTCAGTTCGGTTTCCCTCGTTACAGCCTCTTTCTTTTGGGGCTCGATGGAAAGAGAAACTGCCTTCTGGGTCTCCCTCCCATCCGCAATGGTCTGCAATGTATGTTTCACCGATTGTTAAAAGGACTGGTGATATTGCTTGGAGACTCGCCCATATGGTGTTGCCCTCCAATGTTTTATTACATCGTTTTAATGAGGATAATTCAGTGGAATGCCCCTTTTGTATGATTTCTGAAGACCTTTTCCATGCTTACGTAGATTGTGCAAGACTCTTTCCCTTCTTTGGTTTTTTATCAACTTTTTTTAATCGTATGAACTTTTCTTTTTCTACACGTGTTTTTATCTTTGGCACACCACTTAGTTATAAAAAACGCTCTGAGACTGCTCTTGCTAATTTCTTAATTTCTATTGGAAAATTAGCAATCTACAAAACAAGAAAAGCAAAGCTCCTGGCAAATGCTGATATTTTATGTGATGTGGTAATTGTGTTTAAGGCTCTAGTCATGGCAAGGTTACGCATGGAATTTTCTTTTTTCCAAATGAAAGATGATTTACAAACCTTTGTGGAAAAATGGTGTGCAAAGGGTGGGTTTTGTAAACTTGATCATGGTTTGTTAAGTTTTTTATTTTAGTGTTTGGTGTTTTTATTGTTGTTGTTTGGCTGCACATGTTTTGAATTGTGGTGACTTTATTATTTGCATGACTTGTATGGGTTTCTTACCTTTATAATAAAAGAGCTTCAAAAGTCAAAGTCTCTCCCCTTCTCTCTCTCCCCTTCTCTCTCCCCTCTCTCTCTCCCCTCCTCTATCTCCTCCTCTCTCTCCTCTCTCTCCCTCTCTCTCTCTCTCCCCCTCTCTCTCCTCCTCCTCTCTCCCCCTCTCTCCCCCCTCTCTCTCTCTCCCCCTCCCCCTCTCCCCCTCCTTCTCCCTCTCCCCCTCTCCCTCTCCCCCTCTCTCTCTCCCCTTCTCTCTCTCCCCCTCTCTCTCTCCCCCCTCTCTCTCCCCTCCTCTATCTCCTCCTCTCTCTCCTCTCTCTCCCTCTCTCTCTCCCCCTCTCTCTCCTCCTCCTCTCTCCCCCTCTCTCTCCCCCTCTCTCTCTCCCTCTCTCTCCTCTCTCTCCCTCTCTCTCTCCCCCTCTCTCTCTCCCTCTCTCTCTCTCTCCCTCTCTCTCTCCCTCTCTCTCCCTCCCTCTCTCTCTCCCTCTCTCTCTCCCTCTCTCTCTCCCTCTCCCTCTCTCTCCTTCTCTCTCTCTCCCTCTCTCTCTCTCCCTCCAGGTTTCCAGTTTTCCCTTCCTGAGATTTTTCAGCTGTATATCCATCTTGTCCACCTCCTGTGTCCTTCCCTCGCCCTCACTTTTCTCCACCTCTCTTATTTCTCCAAATGTACCTCTATTTTGTCCCTCATTCCTGCTGTTGGTGTGTCGGACCCTCTTCTCTTTCTATTGTTAATTTTGTTCTGTTACGTCATGATGTTTTCTCTGTTCTAACTTGTCCATGAGCCTGGCCTTCTCTAGAAAAAGAATATGGGAAAATAAATATCAAAAGCATTCACAAATACTGGGACCAGGGCGCCACCATGTTAGATATGCAGACGCAGTTGAAAATTAGAAAAATTCACACTTGCCAAGAGTATCATACATTACATCAATGTCATATCCTTTAAAATGCAGGTGCAGGCTCACGTTATGAAGGAATTAAAATGCTGGCGAATTTTGCAATGATAACTTTTGGTAATGACTATATTGTTCGATAGCTATGCCTTCCGGGCACAATGGAATCCATCCTCTGAGTTTTGGGTCAAAACTGATCGATAGTAGGCCTTTCGTCTGTGAGATCCTCTAACAGACATCACAATCAATACACATGTATACCATCACCCATCCATACCCAAGTCTTGCCAGTGTCCACATACTCCCTCTACCCCAATACTTATAGGTACCTACCTAATTCCAGTTGAAATCTATGTACTGATTTTACTGCCTTTATCTTGTTAGGGAGGCCATTCCATGTGTCAATTAATGTCTGGATGAATGGCTCCTGCCTTACCACCTTTATAACCCATCTCTTATTTCCTCTCTCATTGTGAACCCTGTACTGGTCCTGTCAATGTCCATTCTGCTGAAAAACTCTTCTGTGTTTATTCTGTTGATTATCTTGGTTCATGGTTCATGGTTTTATTATCAAAATGTCGTACCTACGAGGCTGAATTGTGATTGATTTACTCTGTAAAAATAACTGAAAACTATAAAGCGTCTGAAGATACAAAGCCCGTTCGCGTCCGCTTTGTATTCGGAATAATTTTTCCGTATGCTAAACATGACAGAAACAGCTAAAAAATAGAAAAATATTGACGATTTTAGGTGACCTTAACCTTTTGACCTCAAAGGCAATCGGCTTTAGTGACCCAATATGCAGTTTTAACCCTGTTCAAATTTCAAGTCAATCAGATGGAAATTGATGCTTTTTGTGATCTTCACTTTTTGAACATCTTGACAGAACATAGGTTACACTTAATGAATTGGGTTGTTGGGTTGTTGTTGGGTCACAATTGGTTTCATGTTGGGTCACTGACATGTTATGACTGACATCTTGATATTTTATGCAACCTTGACCCTTGACCTTCCTATCTAAAAAAAACAATCAGCTTCTATCTTTTACTTGCTAAACCAGTTGTGACTCGAGAGGAAAATTCTTAAAATGTCAGGTCAATCGGATGAAAATTGACAATTTTATGCAACCTTGACCTTTGGACTTTTGATCGAAAAAACCCCAAAACAATTGCCTTCTAGCTTTTCAATGGTGAGCCAATTCAGTGACCCAATATCTCTCTCCTCTTCCTCTTACCTTTATTTATAAGGGGTGAGGTCCAATGGCACCAGGTTTCTGCCCTGCCTTGACCACGATACTCCTCCACTCCGCTCTTACCTCAGCCAAGTCTCTCCACTCTCTAACCACCCCCACATTACTGATGTCCCTCTTCAAACAATCCTCCCATCTCCACCTAGGGAGAATTCAGCTGGCCGGTGCTCAGGGCGTGATGGTGGGAATCATAGCTGGTCGCCAAGATGATCCTCAGTGCGCATATTTGTAACGCTTAGATCATAGATACCTGTTGTGTCTCAGGGAGGAATGCCACACTGGACAGCAATACCCCGACATAAGTCTGATGTAAGATGTGCACATTGTGATCAGATCTTTTTGTGAGAATGTGAAACCTCTTCATTTATTGATGCATGCACACCTTTCTTGAAGCATTTGAACATTGAATCACAATTGCGAATCACAACACCAAAGTAGTTTAACCTGCTGACCTTCCTGTAATTGAACATTATTTCTGTTGTATCTGCGGTGGATGGAGCTGGCGGCGAGTGAAACACACCTGCATGACCTGATACATAGGGTGAGTAAGCATCGAATTGCAAAGTGCTGATTTTGCTGTTACGTGTAGACTGTTCCGAGGTAAAAGGGTCAAAAATCCAACAATGCATTTCTTTTTTAATGGCCGAGGGTTGACCATCCTATTGGTGATTTATCTGGAAGGATTTTAAATTTTCTTAACATGACCTTCGATTTTAAAGCTCACAAAACATCAGCCTTTTAATTCGAGCCAAAGAAGGAGGCTGTGCTTCCGTGACTACAAACGCTTTGTTTTTAATGTTAAGGGTGGAATTACCAGATAAGTTTCTAGTTTCTGTTCAACATTGTTGATGGTTAATGATGTAACTTGTGTGGAACATACATGATGTGAAACAGATGGATTCATGGACATTGACAAATTGGTGTCAGACGTTGGATTACTGTACATAAGTAGCCCCATCGTTTGGGCTTTTGTACAGTATGCATTTGTAGATACAGATACAGATAGTGGGGCACTATTTACTTCCCCTTCCATTCCTACTGTCGTGGTATCAGATACAGATGTATACTCTCCAGCCTTCTGGTTTTTTACCTCCGCTACCGAAGGTGGATGGAGGTTATGTTTTCGCCCCTGTCTGTTTGTTTGTGAACAGGTTATCTCAAAAAGTTGTGGACGGATTCAGACGAATCTTGATGGAGAGGTTGGGTGTGTGACAAAGAAGAATTGACTCAACTTTGGTGAAGATCTGAATATGGATTCGGATACGAGAATTGTTTAATTTGAAGTGATTCTTCACCATTGAGGGATCGAGTGAAGAGCGATATATAAATTGATATTTTACAAAGTTATGGATGACTTGTGACTAAACTTGGTGGACGAGTTGGTTATGGGTGACAAGAACAAGCCGATTAGATTTTGGTTCAGGTCCGAATCCAGATCCGGCCTATCAGTGGGATAGAAAACATAAACCGTTAAGCCTGGCGGAGGGATGCTCGCTACCGAACGTCGTAGTTTTCGCTGTTATACTTGGCTAGACCTCTGTATTTAAAAGGTTCTCCGAACGATAAACTAACCGAGCCATCCCAAAGTGGGCTTCGTGGAAATCGATCATTCAATAAGGAGTAAATTGGCTTTCGAACACTCACGCCACAACTTTTATTCCTCTTCACCCTCAGGTAGATTATTTGAGAGTGATGGAGTAATGTACTTTCTTTGCACAAATAATGAATTACTTCATCTTGTTAGGAGATAGAACCACCTTTAGATAGGACCTTTATAGGAAGGAACTACTTTTAGATAGGTTAGGAGATATGTGGCTAGATATGAATGAATGATCGTTTTAAGGCCATTTTCCCCGCTAGAGCGGGGGTTAGCCTTGCGGGCCCCATGACAAACATGGCTCCCTGTTTGAGGCAATGTTTTTATGGCCGGATGCCCTTCCTGACGCCAACCCTTAGTCGCCTCTTCCGATGCGCAGGGATACGGTGTACCTATTCTAAACCGGGGTACACACCGGGATCATTCATCCCAGCAAGCTGGTACTCGATTTGCACGACCTCGGAAGGATGACAGGCTGAGTCAACCCCCCTGGGGTTAATTCAGCGATCGACCGGAATTCGAACCCAGGATCCTAGGATCCCAAGCCTGCTCCCTAACCGCTAAGCCAACACCAGTCTGTGGCTAGATATCAAGTGTGTTATATGATTTATGGATTTTGGATATCGAATGCCAATATCTGGACTTTCCTTTGTATAATTTCCTTCACATCTGTACTGAATGAGATTAAAATGTTTGTTTTGTCCCGTCGTTGTTGTCTTTCATCTAATTTATATCTGGCCATGTATTTACTGGAAGGCAAATTAAGTTGAAAATTCAACAAATGCCATTCGACATTTTTGGCCGGTTGTGGTAAACGATTCCTCTCGAGAAGTCGATTGAAACCCATTTGCAATCGTTAAGAGCAGACAGATGCTCTGATGCCTCTTCCTTACTCTAGACATCCCAATAATGTCTGAGACACAATATCTATGGGGGTATTATTTAATTGTCTGAAAGCTTTTGGGTACCGAGCATAAAGTACACCCGCATGGCCAGGTTGCGCAGTTGAATCGATTTTATTGGCCGGTGGTAAAAGGAGCTGGCTTGGTTATGCTGTTTTTCTATAAGTAAATGTACAGCAACACAGAGAGTGTTCTTGGAGTGCACTGGTTTGAGGTTGAAGACAAAGCCGGAGCTGCAATACAAGCGCCATTGGCTGGGGGAGGGAGGTGGAGAAGGGGGGGGGTGGGGGCATCGTTTTGTGGCAATCTGAAGCCAGGAGAATGAATTGATGCTGTCTCAGAAGACAGCTTACACGAGACTGTTCCTTGCTTACAGCCTCACCTCCCTCTTTATTAGTTGAAGTAAACGAGTGTTTGTACCATTTCACTGAATCGAGCAACTTGCTATGTTCTACCGGAGAAACACGGAGCTGTGCTTTGCCACTCCCCTTTACCTTCCCAGCTTGCTCACCTTTGTCCAGAACCTCAAAACGGGCCAGTTTAGTCTTAATTAGAGAGTGAATAACAGAACGGAGCTCCAATATTGTACATTTGCGTGTCTGTGTCTTTTGTGTTTCAATCATACTATAATTCGAGAAGTGTCTGTTGGTAGGTGTGTTTGCTTGACTTATATGCACTCCTGAATCGCTGAACGGAAGTGGTTGAAAATTGCTGGTTGTACTCAGGGTGTGCACAGGAATGTTTTAGGTGGTAAATAATTCATAGTCCCAGGGACTCAATTTTCTCAATGTAAATATGGCATTTGTTACTCTTGGTGGTAGGGGGTGTTATAGGTTTTGGGGAATAATTAAATGTTATTAAATGAGAATTGTGATTGTAAATACATGTGCAGTAGATAGGTGAACTAATTTATATCCTGGCTAAGTTATTTCTTTTTTTATACCTCCATGCACGGTGTGAATTTTAACTTGGGTAAAGTGAATTAATGATGATAATTTCAACAGTTATATCACTCGGCTAATCCTACGATTGGATCACAGTGAAGAAGCTATGTTGGACCATAAAGGCAATGGTGCATCATGCCCAGGAAAGTGAGTTGTGCATCTTGGATCGTGCCGAGTCCGGCCAGCTGGACGAAAGGTCATCCTATCTATTCTTTTGGTGGCGTGCATGATCAGAATGCATTATTTCGAATTTTAAAATTGCAGTCACCAATACACTAACCCCTGAGTCTGTATAAGCATCTAAATGAGTCTGATATATTATATCTATTGCTGTTGGCATCCGCATACAGGTTCATATTTCAGCGGTAGGATTTGAAGTTCTATACTCATTTTCCTGTTCATGACTCTGCATAAGCGATTGTGGAGTGCTATCAATCGGAGCATTCAACCCTTTGAGCGTATCTCATTGAGTGATACCACTGTTCTTCACTGCTAAAGTAACACATGGTCATTGGGCCATTGTTCAGGAGTGGGTTTGAGTGCCCTGAGATTTTGGGTCTCAGAGGTTTAGGTATTAAATACCTCTCAGCACTCGGTTTTTTGGTGTTGTTGCTTCAGTTGTAACTCTTCGAGCACCCGTACATTGACTTATTCGTTTCTACGAGTGAATGATGCTTCAGTTGCTTTTTGAACCTGATGTAATTTGGATGAGATATTTAGTTAATTGCACAATCCTGATAATTCTGTTTCTTCTCCACATTTTGCATTGTATTATACTATTTTATGGATGTGTAATACCCTTCTAATTCTTTATATGCACTCCTGAATTTAGTAAAAGTAAACAGAATGTGAAAGTATAGGTTCTTCTATCTCAGCTTCAAGATATATTTGACCTACAGTATATAAATAACCTGGGCAGGTGACCCCATAATTTATGTTTATTCAGCATTAAAAAAAGTTGCTGTATGTGTGTTATTTCCATTTAAGTCAGATGTTCACATCATACTGCACCTTTTTTTATCTTCTATATGTATAAAAGAAAGTTTTTGTTTGTTTGTTTGTCTGCACGCACTAATCTCCTGAACGGTGAAAGATAGGAGGAAACCTCTAAAACAACAAATGTCGGGACGGGCCCCGGGAAGGTTATATGCTAGGTGGTGAGGCCAGTCGAGGCCGCCTCGGCCGGGCTGGCCCCATTTCGTCATTAAAAGCTGAGCTGAATTATAGTAGTCAATCTTCTACGGCCGCGAGTAAAAGCTGAACTATAGTAGTAAATTCATTCAAAAAGAACCAAAATTGTCGGGACGGGCCCCGGGAAGGTTATAGGCAAGGTGGTGAGGCCAGTCGAGGCCGCCTCGGCCGGGCTGGCCCCATTTCGTCATTAAAAGCTGAGCTGAATTATAGTAGTCAATCTTCTACGGCCGCGAGTAAAAGCTGAACTATAGTAGTAAATTCATTCAAAAAGAACCTGGCCAATGCCGGGTGCATTCGGCTAGTTATCTATAATAATAAAAGGCAGTGTCCGTCCATCCATCTGTCTGTCTCCTCCATAACTCCAAAACCATGAAGCTTAGCAGCCCCAAACTTTGTATGCATACACCTGGACCTCCAACAGATTGCAGGGATGAAAACTGGGTGTTTGGGTTTGTTATAACACCCTTTTTAAAGATGATTAACGAGGTGCTCATAAGAAATAAACCTGAAAAAGGCTTACCAATATGGCGGCCCGCCATGTTGGTCAGCCCATTACACCTCGCTGGGTTCTTAAGTAGCCATTTTGTTTTGGCCGACTCAAACGTGCCCTTGCCTTGGAAACACGATTGATTACCATTACATAATTGAAGCATACTAGCACCCGACTGCAAAGCCGCAATGAGCCGGCGAAGCCAAAGCCTCTTGCCAGTATTTTACACATCACTATGGCATCAGTAGGTTAGGTAGTTGGTGGTAGGTAGGTGTAGTAGGTACCGTACCTAGTTCAAAATGACACCATTTGCATTCTGGATGAGATTAAAATTTATAAAATTTCCTTCTTGATTAATTCGGTGAATTCCGTCTCAACTTCGGATATTTCCGGCCGTGAAAAACGATCCCCGACGGCCGCGAGATTTCTAAAAAATAATTCTTCGTCAATTTTAGAATATTTGACACCGTTTTCAGCCTCAGAAACGGTAAAAAGCTATTTTGAAATATTTTTTCAAATGGTCGAATCTCATTGGTTCCGGTGTTTGGTGACGATTTTCGTTGAAGATAACCAGGGCCCGTGCGGGCCCGGGGAACGAGGTTGGTCTTAAGGTATTTTAATTACAAACTAGAACGGGCACTCGGTAGAGCGCATACCTTCGCCGCAGCTACTTTTGTTGCCAAAATAAAAGACTACAAGATCTGTGCAGCAAAGCCACACCTACGTTGTCATGCGGGAAGATTTGTTTCAAATTAAGATTTATTGTATACTAGGATTGTACCATACTAAGGATATTGTACTAGTTTTATCTGAGAAGCTAAACGAATCTTCTTCTTCTTTAGTACCTCAAACTTTATGTGAAATGCGATCGATTTTTAAAAATCAGAATTTGAGCAAATCTGTTTCATTCGTCTGTTAATATGCCTCCCCGATTGACAAATCTGCAATTTGAATTTCATTTGAGGTTGAAATGATTGCGGGAGATCGCGTTATAGTGATGACGTCTTGGATGGACATCCTCTTCTTCAGTCGCTCATAACTTTGAGTGAAATACGATCGAGTTAAAAATAGTCAGAATTTGAGCAAATCTGTTTCATTCGTTTGTTAATATGCCTCATCTCTTGACAAATCTGCAATTATAATTTTTTTTGAGGTTGAAATGATCGCGGGAGATTGCGTTATAGTGATGACGTCCTGGATGGACATCTTCTTCTTCAGTCGCGCATAACTTTGAGTGAAATACGATCGAGTTAAAAATAGTCAGAATTTGAGCAAATCTGTTTCATTCGTTTGTTAATATGCCTCATCTATTGTCAAATCTGCAATTATAATTTTTTTTGAGGTTGAAATGATCGCGGGAGATCGCGTTATAGTGATGACGTCCTGGATGGACATCTTCTTCTTCAGTCGCTCATAACTTTGAGTGAAATACGATCGAGTTAAAAATAGTCAGAATTTGAGCAAATCTGTTTCCCAAAATCTAATCAAATGTGTCCCGTATAATAACCAATCATCCCACCAAATTTCATGCAATTCGGTTGAATACTTTTTGAGTTATGCGATTAACATACACACACACAGACATACAAATAAATACACAGCGATCAAAACATAACCTTCCGCTTTTGCGAAGGTAATTAGAGGTGCATAAGATTGTGAATCAAAAAAGACGGGTGAAATAATCTCCTATTGAACTTTTTTCAATTTGTTATGCAGACTTCCGCATCCGCAAGATGGCGGCCTCCATGGAGCGATTTGGTGCGTCAAAGCTTCGAAATTCTCAAGGGATCCAGCAAACTCTGGTTTTTCAACATAATACGTACGCGTTCATTCACAACACCGGCTTCGCCGGCTGTCATCAAAATCTGGATTCGCATATGAGGATTGGATACTAAATAAATGTCCAAATCTGGAGTGAAATCTGATAAACTTTACCATATGCAGTGATTTTCTAACCAAGTGCAATATGCATTTATTTAAGCGAGACTGTGATTCTTATTCTGGGGTTATTTTTTATTTTATTTAACTTAATAATAATCATTACATAATTGAAGCATATCATCAAAATCTGGATTCAGATGTGAGGATTGGATTCTGTAGACTAAATAAATGTGCAAATCTGGAGTGAAATCTGACAAAATTTACCATTTCTAGCAATTTTATAACGAGGTGTTTATATTCATTTATTTAAACGAGGCTGTCATTCTCATTCTGGGGTTAGTTTTTTATTTCATTTAACTTAATAATAATTTTTAACTTCATTCATACTTCCATGGTATAGGGTATCAATCCACTGTGACTGTGATCTGTTTTTAAAATTCCTCGGCCATTTCAACCAGAAGCAGCTTGCTATTGCTTGCCAAGCCAGCCGTTCCTTATGACCCATTTTGTTGGAGTGCTTGCTGGGGTGCTTAAGCTGCTTCACGAGGGCTCTTAATTAATTAGTCACAAGGCCGGGGAAGTTTGGATGTGTTATAACACCGTTGTTTAATATGATTAACCACCACTTGATGAACGCTATTCAGGCTGCTTTTGCAAGCCATGGCGTTACAGTAGACAGAGCTCCCTTTTTGTTTTTACGTACCCATATTTTATTGACTAACATTTCTGTGCGATTATACTAACCCTCTGCTCCTTCCCCCTCCCTTGCACCCTCCCGCTTCCCTCTCTCTCCTCCCGCTCCCCTTCTTCACCTCCCCTCAATCTTCACCTCCCCTCTCCTCCACTTCTCTCTTTATATTCCCACCTGGACGCGACTCATTGTTACCTCGGCAACGCCGAGTACTTTTGCTAATAGTAAATACAAAAAGAACAGTGTTACGTGGTCCTCCCGGTGACTACCTGGTCTCGGTGACCCCCGGACCGTGAGAGGAACTCCGCCAGAAAGATCTATTATGTATGCGCTTTCGTAACGCAATCAATATTAATTTCAATCAATAAGAAACCCCACACCAAGGATCCGGAATAATCAAGGATATATTCCCCGAGCAATCAACAACCATCAACAATCCGCAATCAATATTATAAAGATGTAAACTCATCTACAATAACTCTAAGATGGCCATCTTATACATTCCTCACGTGAGCCCCACTCCCGACTCCCTCCATGGTCAATGTCTCTCTCAATGTCTCCGTACTCCTGTAGTTCGATCCCCGCACGTGGGCGGTTGAACGGACCCTTCCTGACGTGCTTCCACCGGGCACGTCCCGTACTGGGAACAACGGCTGCAGCGCACACTTCCTGGCCAAGCCAAGCGGGTAAAGCAAAGTGGGCCAAGCAACACACGGCTTGCCCAGCGCGCGAGGCCCAAGGTGCGACCCGTACGCAGCCTTGTAGACGGTGCGGCGAACTGTGCCGGACGCTTGGTTTTTGTGCACGAACCCACGGTGACTTGACGTGTCAAAGGGTAGTTACACGTCCCGGTAACTCCTCTCGCCAGACGGGCTTTTAAACGCCGATTCTGTGACGTTGCTCAATAGCGATACCGCTCGCGTCCGAGCTCGGCGAGGAAGAAGAAGAATCGTCGCTGTTCCAGGACCTCGTATCTTTTCTTCTTCCGTTTCCGGTCTCCTTTTTCTCAGAAGGGCTCCTGACCCTTTAATCACAACAACCTTTAATCGACTACACATTGATAAGCAAAGACCTGAATAGTAATTCACATACATTCACATAAATATGTAACAACAGTCAATTGCGAATTTATTCCTTGTATTATGCAAACAAAATAAGCAAATTGCAAGATCTTCTTTTGTGCTGAATAATTTTTTTTTTTATTGTGCTTCAAGTTACTGAGATGATGCTGACGTGGTCTTCGTTCAGACTCTATAAATTAGATGTTCCTGATACATCCCATCTTCTGAAATATGTTGTCTTGCATATTGGTGTGAAAATGCTGTTTGACATCAATACTCGTATCTATGATATCTTCTAAATTTAGATTATCCATGTCTCTGCATCCTAAACAACTGGATATCAGTCTCAGCTGTCAATGAGAGTTCATTACATGGAGATAGGACTGGGTTTACCGCTGAGTTTTCTTTTCGGTTGATTTTTGCTTCCGACCTATGATTTCCCAATCTCTGAATCATTGTATCTAAGCCTGTCGGCCTACATACTGCAATCTGTGCGGGATGACTTATTGAATGCCTTCCTTTTTACCTTCAATGTTTCAAGGCTCTTTGCCATTGTAGTTGCACTGGTGCCGTGATATTGATGTGCTTAAGCCAAAAGAGTGCTATTGCTGTTATGAGATTTCTGGGTGCACCTTTCTTGTAGGTCATACTGTAAATTTTTGTGAATACAAGGTTGTACCTTCTGCAAACACATGTTATGAAATCTCTGGCTTACCTGGATCCTGCAGAGTTTGCTCTTTGAATGTTCTCAGGAATTTCTTGGTGAAATTGGCATTTTGCAGAAAATGAAATTCAGTTTAATATTAAAACTAAACTTCTGTATTATAAAAGGAGCCACGTCTCTCTGTCTGTTGTGTTGTAACTGGAGAACGGATTAACGGATTTCAATGAAACAAATAATGGTGGATTCAGAGAACTCCCAGGAAGGTTTGTGATGCAAACAAACAAAAAAGGGGAAGAAAGGTTCGTGTATGGGTGTATGGGCACATTTTGGCTCCATTTTGCTTAATATTTGGTATAGCGAGATGAGGTGGTCGGCAAAATACTGCCAAAAGGAAGGTCTTTCAGAATGCCATTGTTATTTAATTATCTATGTCAACAATCAAGGTGAAAAGGGTGCTTTTGATTTTCGTCATACCTGTCAGGCTACCGCCTGATGTTCTTTCTTGTTTGTATGTATGGTTTTTTGTTTGTTTGTTTTTTGTATCTGAGTGTGATTGTGGGAGTCTGTCCACCTTTTTCAAAATATGACAGACAACACTTGATAGACAAAGGATTATTTATTACGTACGTACAGAGAGAAAAGTTTGTCCTCAGGCAAACAGATCTCTAAATTCTACTCAAACTGCATCAAATATATATACAAATTGTTTATACTACAAAAGGAAGGCTAAAGTGGAAACCGAAGCATAAGATATATTGACGACCCATCGGATCACAAAAGGATCACAAAAGGTTCCGATCACATTGGAACATCAGATCACAAAAGCTGATGTAACGGACCCTTGGCCTCACAATTGTTACACAAGGTCAAATTACAGATAAAATATGTTTTTGCCAGCTCAGCACAAAGAAGAAATTCTGCCCAGCAACTGTGAAATGACTCTTTGCTAATTTTGTACAAGCAAGCATATTTCCCTCGGCCCAGCTCGACTAGGTCACATGATGCTTTTACCCAGCAAGTTTTCAACCACAGCTGTCTCTGATTGGTCCAGAGATGACAAGTATCCATTTTTACTCCATGATACTCACATGATAACTTGTGAACGGTTTAAGCTATCATCGTCAAACTTTACCAGAGGATTCGGAAGGACAAATGTGAGGCTGCCAAAGTTTTTTGACTATATAGGTCAAAGGTCAAGGTGACAGTGATGTAATTTGCATAGAATACATTTTGGGCTCTATCGTGCTTAATATTTGTTGTAGTGAGACGCGGTGATCATAAAATACTGCCAAAGAGAAGGTCCTTCAGAATGTCAATGTTATTTGATGATATACAGTTGTGGCCCAAAATATTGGCACCCTTGCACTTTTTTCAAATAACTCACAATTTTCTTGAAAAATAAGTTGAAATTGACAAAAGCATTTGGTCTCCACAATTCTTGATTTCACTGTTAATATTACAGAACCTTTGTTTTTGATTCCTAACTTAATATATCCTTTTAAATCAGGAAATAAAAGGAAATGGCATTGACAAAATTATTGACACCCTAGACTTAATATTTGGTAGCACAGCCTTTGGACAAACTAACTGCAGTCAAGCGCTTCCTATAGCCATGAATGAGCTTCCTACACCTCTCTACTGGCAGTTTGGCCCACTCTTCTTGTGTAAACTACTCCAGTTCTCCCAGATTTGAAGGGTGCCTTCTCCCAACTGCTGTTTTCAGATCTCCCCACAGGCGTTCAATGGGATTTAGATCTGGACTCATTGCTGGCCACTTCAGAACAGTCCAGCGTTTTGTCTTGAATAATTCCTGGGTGCTTTTTGAAGTGTGTTTTGGGTCATTGCCCTGTTGCAAGACCCATGACCTTCGACGGAGACCCAGCTTTCTGACACTGGGTTGAACATTGCACTCCAAAATGCCTTGGTAATCTCCTGATTTCATGATGCCATGCACACATTCAAGGCACCCAGTGCCAGAGGCAGCACGGCAACCCCAAAACATCACTGCGCCTCCTCCATGTTTGACTGTAGGGATGGTGTTCTTTTCTTTTAAGGCTTCATTTTGTTTTCTGTAAACATAGAGATGATGTGCTTTACCAAAAAGCTCTAATTTGGCATCATCTGTCCACAGGACATTCTCCCAGAAGGATTTTGGCTTGTTCAGGTGTGTTTTGGAAAACTCCAGTCGGACTTTCTTATGTCTCTCTCTCTCAGCAGTGGGGTGCTCCTGGGTCTACTATCCCCTTTCAGAACCCCCTTTCATTGAGTTGGCAACAGATGGTGCAAGTTGAAACTGTCGTACCTTGTGTCTGAAGGTCAGCTTGAATCTGGTTGGCAGTTGATCGAGATGCTTTCTCCACCATTCAAACAATCCTTAGCTGCAATCTTCGATCAAGTTTTCTCTTGCGATCATGTTGAGGGAGGTTGGCTACAGTGCTATGGGCCTTAAACTTTCTGATAACATTGCGTATGGTGGATGCAGGAACATCAAGATCCCTAGAGATGGACTTGTAGCCTTGAGATTGTCCATGCTTGGCTACAATCTTGTGTCTGACCTCCTCAGACAATTCTCTGGTTTTCTTTATTTTCTCCATGCTCATTGCCATACACACAGTGACACAAACCAGCAGAATGACTCCTTTTCTCTATTCAAACTGGTTGAATGAGTGATTTTTATTTTGCAGGCACCTGCAACTCACCATAGGTGAGTTCAATTCCAAAGCAAAAGAGAATCACCTGCTTGAAATCTAATTATTTCTAACAACTTCTAGAAGGTGCCAATAATATTGTCCGGGCCATTTTAGGAATTATTTGTGGAATAAGATAAGATTTAGCACTTTTTTCAGCTTTTTTTGTTTTGTTCCACTGCAAACCCAAGAAATACCTCTGTGGATACCAAAAGATTGTTTAATTTCGACGATTTTCTGGAAGAAATGGTGCGGTTTTTTTTTTTGTATAAAGGATGGTATATATATATATATATATATGGTATATAAAGCTAATATAATGGTATATAAAGGATGGAAGAATGGAGAAGTATAAACACAAGGACACCAAGGACTTCCAGGAAATAAGTTGGTATTTCAAAAAAGAGGATTTGGTATGGAATTAGCGGGGGTAGAAAAGATCAAGGTTTTGGATGGGGGAAGATAAGAGCTGGTGGTGAACAGCTGTTTTAAAGACCTGGAGGGAGGATTGGGATTGAAGGGAGTGGGGGAGTTTGTTCCAGAGGTGGGAGAAAAGAGGAATGAAGGAGTGAAGGTGAGCAGAGAGTCTTGATTTTGGCAGTTTAACCATAAAAGGGTTGCAGGCAGATCTTGTGCGACCTTTAGGAATATTTTGGGGGACAGAGCCCAGAGAGAGCTGGAGGAGCAAGGCTGGAGAGGAGTCGGTAGAAGACAGAAAGACCACCAACCTGCCTGCGGTGAATAAGTGAAAGGCTCTCGGAGGTAGCTTCATCACAGGAGATTCCAATGATTCTGAACGCTTTGGTTTCAACAGCGTGAAGACGAGCTAGGTGTGAGGCAGGAGCACCAGCCCAGAGGGGAGAGCTGTATTCCATTGAGCTGTGGATGAAAGCCTTTATTTGTAAATAAGCGTTATTTGAAAATAGTGCAAGAGTGCCAATATTTTTGGCCACGACTGTTTGTGAAATGTCAAGGTCCTGACTTCCTTTCTTGATTGTTTGACTGTGAGCAGGATATCTCAAAATGTGGACAGATTCGGACTAAATCAGTTGGACATGCTGGGTGCATAACAAGGACGAATTGATTAAATTTTGGTGAAGATCTGGATTTGGATCCAATAATTTTTTTATGTGATTTTTCACTATTCAGTGATAGGTCTAAAACTGACATATAATGCGATATCTTACAGAGTTGTGGACATATTCGTACGGAACTTGGTGGACAGGTTGGGTGTGTGACTGGGATGAATTGGTTCCATTTTATTAAAGATCCGGATCCGGATACGAGAATTTAATTTTTTTAAATGTGATTCTTCACCATTGAGTGATAGGGCAAAAACAATATAGTACTATAATATCTTTAAAAGTTATGTACGAGTTATGACAAAACTTGGTGGATGAGTTGGTTAGATGACAATACCAAGCCAATTCGATTTTGGTTCAGGTCCGGATCCAGATCCGGCCTAGCAGTAGGATACAAAACATAAACTGTTCATCCTGGCGGAGGTATGCGCTCGACCGGGTGTAGTTTAGTTTTAAAAATGCGTTTTTTTTGCATGCCAGTATATGCCAGTTTTGTCTTTCAGAAATAGAAGAAAATATTTTGGAAATAGAAGTATTGATGCTCATCAAACTCCACATATGGCCTTTCTCCTCCCTAACACTTCGTTCCATTCAAATTCCATTCAATACCTCACATAAGTTTTCTATTGTTTTCTGTTGGTGGAATTTGGACATTGATGGTAGTGGTAGTGGTTAAGCCCATACTCTATGTGGCCATACAACAAGTTGTGAATGCTTCAAGGCTAGAAAAGAAAATCCTCGATCGGTCGGAAACTCTGTTGCAGGAGGCATAAATTTCTGCTGAGCAGTCACAGGAATACGAACCCTCATTAGTGAGCACATTGCACCAAGGCTTTACATACAATACCTACTCAAGCACCAATCCACTCACAAATTGTCAGGTTGCTCACAACTAGTCATGAACACTTCAAGACTACAATTAATCTTGGACAGGTGGGATGGGGGGTGGGAAGAGGGGTACATTTTGAGGATAGACAGCTGGTGCAGAAGAGGTTGGAGGTGCAAGGTGAAATGGCATTGAGATTTGTGGACCCGGAGAAAGCCTACGACACTGTCCTGAGAGAGATGCTCATGGCGACACTGAGATGGATGGGAGTGCCAGAAGCAGAAGTTAGTTTGGTGGAATGGATGTACAAGGGAAGAAAGGGAAGCGTTTTGGTTGATCTTCGGATGTCGGAGGAGTTCAATGTGAACATCGGTTTGAGGCAGGGAAGCGATCTCAGCCCACTCCTATTTATCATGGTGATGGAGCTGGTAAGCAGGAAGGTAAACATGAAAGATATTCTGGGGAGGATGTTGTATGTGGACAATCTGGCTGTTGTGGTGGAGAGTGGGCCTGAGATCCAGGAAGTATTGGGGGAGTGGAAGGAGGCATTTGGGAAGCATGGGCTGAAGATGAGTATGGAGAAGATTGAGGTGATGTGGGTTGGGCAGCAGAGAAAATAAATAAATATCAGATTAGAAGGGAAGGAGATCGGACAGGGAAATAGGTTTGAATATCTGAGGGGAACAGTGACTGGGTGAGTTTGAGGTAGTGGTGCAGGTGGGTGTGAATGTGTGGAGGAGGGTGGATGGTGTAATGGCAGACAGAAAGATCTCAAGGAGATTGAAAGGTAAGGTTCTGATGTCATGTGTAACGCCGGCCTACCTTTACGGTCTGGAGTTGTTGGCATTGACAGAGAGACAACAACAGAGGCTGCAGGTTTGCGAGAACAACTGGGTCAGGAGGATTGCGAGAGTGAAGAGGGTGGATAGAAGGAGGATGGGTGACCTGAGGGAGGAGATTGGTGTGCAGATGAGCTTGAAGGGGAGGTTGGTGAAATGCCGGCTGAGATGGGCTGAACACGTGGTGCAGATGGAGGAAGAGAGAATGGAAAAGAGAGCAGATAGGTTGAGGGAACAAGGTAGGAGGAAAAGAGGTAGACCACGGTTGGGGTGGGAGGATTGTGTTAAGAGGGATATCAGTAAGGTGGGGATGGTTGGAGAGTGGAGAGAGTTGGATGAGGAAAGAGGGGAGTGTCGGAGTATTGTGGTCAAGGCAGGGCTGGAGCTTTGTGTCATTGGACCTCACCCCTTACAAAGAGAAAAGGAGGAGAAGAAGATGCACAATCTTTTACGCCACCTTATTCAACACATTAGCATGATGTTGGCTTAACCGTTAAGATGGCTGGCTTGAGATTTCAGGGTTCTGAGTTCAAGCCCCTGTCATGCCGTTGTCAACACCAGGTGGGTTAATTCAGCCTGTTCGTCCTCCGAGGTTGGCAAATGAGTACCAGATGATTGAGTTGAATGAGCAATTCGAGTGTCCTGCATTGGAGTAGTGACCCATTCAGGATTGGGCCCATTAACGTAGAAAGTGCTTTGGCAAAACATCATCACGATGCAAAAACTAATCATCATCTAACATGTTACATTAGTTCTTCGTTCCGGCTGTTTGTGTCATTTATGACATCCTTAAAAACAGTATAGTTCCTGTATGAAACGATTTTCAATTTTGTTTGACTGCCAGACAAGCAGAGATAATAAAAAATGGCCGTGCTCTTCTCTGCGCTTGCGCAATCGGGGCAAGATTCCGTACAATTTGCCAAATTCTGAGACAAAGTGCTAAATTGCAGTTTAGTGTTCCAAATCATGGTCCGGTTTGTGTTCTACAGTGCTGAAAATACAACATTAAATTGAAATTAAGTTGTTCCTCGAACATAAACTGACATCCGCAGACAGACAGACAAAGTGAACCAATTGCTTAACCCTGTTTTTTGCTTTGCTGTTGAGGGGGTAATAAATTATTCTCATACTTTAGCGGCAAGGAAAGCAATATGTGATGTATAAGTATAAGTTACCTACACTTACATCTATCATGTACAGATGTACCACAGGAGTGCCCGGCATTGCCCGGTGATTTTCTAATCCTGTTGACATTTTGAAGAAATCATTTTGGTTTTCTTTCTATTTTTTGTAGGTGCCTATAACATTCCCTACCTCCACCCAATAAGGGAAATTTTTATTTTATATGATAATACACACACACACACACACACACACACACTAATCAGGGATAATTTAATATTATCTTTCATATACCTACAAAGTCTCAGACACTATAAAGCGTTTTTTTTGTTTGTTTGTTTTTTTAATTCCCAAAAAACGAACTTTTTTTTTTCAACGTTTTTTTATATTTCTTTTTTGCCTAAAACATTCCGCGGAAATCACTGATCAAAGTCTTAAAGTTTGACGTAGATCCGTTTCGCCCTCTCTGAGAAAAATGACGACAGACAGACAGACAGACGGACGAACGGCTCTGTTATAGTATTGATTATATCAAATTGGCATGAAATTGTGAGACTATTAACTGGCATTATCTCACGTGGAACGAAGTTCAGGGGAGCTTGCGTGATGGCGCGTTGTCTGTCCGTCCATCAGTCCATAAACACTTGAAACTTCTTCTCCGAAACCGCTGATGGGATTGCGACCAAATTTGGCACAAATGATATTTGTTGTGTTGTGACTAAAGTTTGTTCACGACATTTTAAAAAATCTGGGTCTGAGGGGGTTTACCAGGGTCAAAGTGTATCCAGGTTTGACACACCCCCCCCCCCCCCCCCCCCCCCCAAAATAGGAATTTGCTTTTTCCTCTGAAACTACACACGCAATTTCGATGAAACTTCACCACACCATAATCACCCATGATGTACCAATATTTGTTCAAGGCATTAGAAAAATTGGGGTCTTAGGAGGTATATAGGGTTGGGGTGGGGGGGTTGCCCCCAAAATAGGTGTTTTTTTGTTTGTTTGTTTGTTTAAAGTCTTATGGTTATGTTGGTATGATTCTACATGCTGCCCTGTCTTCCAGCAACCATTGAAATTGGTTTAAAATACCTTTAGTCGGTGCAGTGTACTGCTTATTCTACCAGGTGAGCGCCAGGGGTATTGCCCCGATGTTTTTTTTGTTGCCAGCATGGCGTAATGTCCTCAATATACTCTCCTTTAGAAGGGATGTTTAGCCGGTTATCCTATACTTGCTTGAGAATGAAATTTAAAGAGTAAGCCCTATTTTCGATCCCCCTCCCAATCCCACACCTCTCACACATACAATTACATGGTTAATGATATGATTGATATGTGTCACCTAAGTAGTGGAGGCTCAAATTTGCACCTGATATCTTGCAATTATTTGTCAACTGTGCGTTTTTGTTTCTAAATTCAGGTGACCATACCTT
The DNA here is from genome assembly GCF_964187855.1 of Myxine glutinosa. NCBI lineage: Eukaryota > Metazoa > Chordata > Myxini > Myxiniformes > Myxinidae > Myxine > Myxine glutinosa. The sequence continues at coordinate 97,711,695 of NC_136266.1, read as the reverse complement.
TGTCTAAGCTCATTCATGAACACAACGTAATTCTCCCTACTACACCCCCTCCCCTCACAAAAAACAGTCCTTTAATTCATTTCAAACAGATGTGTCGAATAGAAACCCTAAAAAGTTATTCATGTGTACTTTCTCAAATGTTTTTCCAAATACAAAACCTGATGTATATCAACATTGTATGTTGTTGCTGTCACAGTTATTCTTTAACTCACAACCCAATTATTTTAGAAACCATGAAAGACTTCTCCAAAAAGCAGTTAAACTGATGGAGAGCTCAAGGAAGTACTCCATGTTGTCGCAAACGAGCCAATCACAAGTGATTTTCAGGGTGGTTTTAAAGGCTATAAAAATAAGTTTATGTGAAATGCCAGGCAGGATCCATTCACCTGTGCATATTTAATAGTAAACTGTATTTCAATGAACATTTAGCGCCATGTCACATCACCAAATCATGACGTGAACTGCTGTGTTAAAGTTTGAATTCTCAAAAAGGTTTCATTACTCATTGTTTTCGTGGATTATTTAACTTCAATATTGTTTGGTACATTATTTATTATTGTGATATCATCTCTGTAGTACTGATTCAACTAAACAAATGAACTTTTATTTTATCCCTCTCCCTCTCTTTCCATCACCTGAAACCCACCCATGTGTGGAGACAGCAGCAAACAACAACTTACACACACACACACACACACACACACACACACACACACACACAGACGTACACACACAGACGTACACACACATACACATACACATACACATACATCCACACACATACACACCCAAATATATATGCACACACACACACATCTTGTTTTTTTAAATTTTTGTTTCTCACAATTCTATCTCTTATGATTTTCAATTCTTAGTTCCTTTTTTTTTTCAATTCTTATTTTAAAATGTATTTCATTCATAATTAATTGTACATTATTGGTTGTTCCTAAACTTAAATATAAATAATTTAAAGGATTGCTGTAAATGATGTTAATTTCACAACATCCCATATTCAACTTTATTTAAATTGTAAACCTGAAAACATAGTACCATGTTTACATAGTACCTAAAGTACTATGTACTAAAGTACTATGTTTACATAGTTTTTCTTTCTCTCTCTCTCTCTCTCTCTCTCTCTCTCTCTCTCTCTCTCTCTCTCCTCTCTCCTCTCTCCTCTCTCCTCTCTCCTCTCTCCTCTCTCCTCTCTCCTCTCTCCTCTCTCCTCTCTCCTCTCTCCTCTCTCCTCTCTCCTCTCTCCTCTCTCCTCTCTCCTCTCTCCTCGTCTCTTTTCATGTCTTCTCTCTTTCTTTCATGTTCTCTTTCTCCATCTCTGTCTTTCTGTCTTTCTATCTGTTCATTTATTCACTTGCCAATTGTGCCCAACTGTTCCCCCACTCACCCCACTGTCAAATTAACCTTGCTCTTCCATGGGCCTCGCTCTAGCAGAAAAGTCTTTTAATTTCCCTGGGACCTTCTGACAGGTCACCTTCCTCCATGTGCCTTTGCCTATGCTCCCTCTTGTGAATAATTTGCTGCTGTTGATATGAGTGTTCCAGATCACGTTGCCTCTTCTGGATTTCTATGATTCATGATGTGAGGCACAAAGACACTGTTGGCGTGTTCTTCAAATGTGGTGATGTTGGTAATGGAATGGAAGTGCACCACAGCAACACTAAGAAAATATTGATATTTCCATTACTTGCAAAATCGAAGATTTTTCAAGTATATTTGTTGGTCTTGTGCGTTATTCTGTCTGTCTGCTGTCTGTCAATCACGTACAGGTCACAATTCTAAACCGATTGTCATGAAACTTTACCAAGTTGTAGATAGAGTCACAACTGAGAAGTCTATTGATTTTAAGGTCAAAGGTCATATTGAGGTCAAATTTCTAAAATCGTCATTTTTTTTATCCGATGGACTCGACAATTAAACAGCAATTCCATAGTGCGTCAGTGTATGGGGAAACCAACTATTTTTTGAAGTCAAAAGGTCAAAGGTCAACTCAATGTCAAACTTCTAAAATCATCAATTTTCACCTGAAACATCGTCCATTTTCATCCGTTGACTTGAAAATTAAACAGCAATTGCACAGTGCCTCACTGAATTGGGAAACAAACTATTTTGAGGACAAAAGGCCAAAGTTTAAAATTTAGGATAACCGCAGAATGGAGTAGATAAAATGGTGCATGAGTCAAAGTAGGCTTTTATGAAATTACTCCATTTTTAAAAGGGCATTTTCCATTTTGCCTGGCCAGGTCAAAAGCCAAAATCTCACAACATAAGAATGACAATTTTGCGCTCTTTTTTGCATCATGTTACTTTTTTGTTGTATTTGTTTATGAAAGGAAATTAGGGGAAACATTTGTCGTTGCTTGCGAATGACTTTGGTTCAAAGCTAAGAGCCAGTGAGTGTGTGTCGAAACGCAGACATACTTTTACATAGAACGTTACTTCTCAAGTCTAACATACTGTAATCATAACATGGAGAGGCTTTGCAATTGCATAAAATACTCTCTCTGGTTTGCCTTTGGATTTTGCATTCAACTATAAATGCAAATGATGTCTATTTTCTTTTCAAAGCACCCCAAGATACAAATGAAGTTGATCATATGGTGTGACATGTAATCTCTTTCTGATATAAAGCTGTGAGAGGAATCCAATTGCAAACAGCCTTCCAATTAGAGGATAAGGAAAGATCTTAAACTTTTCAAACATATTTGTGAATGCAATAAAGTTATCTGAAATTTTGAACATATGATAAGGTATATTACACTGTTCCTGAATCACAAACCCTTCAAGTTCCTTGAGGGACATTGGTGGGGGAAATCTACTCCTCAGCATGCTCTCCATAATATATGATAGTGTGTTGAAAAGTAATGCCGCCTGTTATTGAAATTTGAATGAAACAAAGCGCAGTCCTCACATTAGTTCTTCCCACCCTGGGTACGAAGTTTCATGATTCTGACAATAGAGCGTCTCAGTGCTAAGTTAGTCAACATGGCAGAGGGCAGCACGATGTTGTTAGCATACAGTTAGTGCGGTTAAAGCAGCATGTAGTTATTGACTTTCTAACAGCAGAGGCCTCTTAGCGACATTCATCAGCAAATGAAAAAGGGAATAAAGTCCATGAGTGGGTTCAGAATGGCGCAACGAAAGCAACTTTCAACAGAACAGCATATGAAGATCCAAACTCTGCGAGCAGAAGGGCACATAATGAAGAAAATAGCAGACAAGCTGAAGTTCTCCTACAATGCTGTGAGGTACACTTTGCAATGCCTGAAAGTAACTGGCTTGGTAAAAGACAAGACAAGGCCAGGACCAGAGGAACGTCCCCAAGGCAAGACAAGTCCTTGAAGTTGCTCAGCTTATGCGATTGAAGGAAATCAAGTCAGCAGCTGAAAAATGAAATAAGAGCAGGCCTGAACATTAACATCTCGTCCAGCACAGCTTCTGTGTGCAGAAGGCTGATAGCAGGGGGTCTCCATGGCAGAGTTGCAGCAAAGAAACCACTGCTGAGACCACATAATAAGGTGAAAAGGCTAAACTTTGCAAGGCAACACCAAGATTGGGTGACTGAACAATGGAACCGGGTACTCTGGTCTGATGAATAGAACTTTGAACTTTTTGGATAAAAGAGACACCATTTTGTACTCAAGACCTGGAGAACATTATGATGTGCAATGTTTTCAATCGACTATTAAACATGGGGAGGTTCTGTGACTGTTTGGGGTTGTATCTCAGCTTTTGGTGCAGGAAAACTTGTTAAATCAATGAGACACTAACAAAAGAGAAGTACAAGCAGATACTGCAGCACCATGCACTTCCGAGTGGAAATTGCTTAATCGGAAGATAGTTAATTTTCCAACAAGATAATGATCCAAAATACACAATACTAGACCGACAGACACTCGGTAGAGCGCATACCTCCGCTAGGCTGAACAGATTATGTTTTGTATCCCACCGATAGGCCTGTGTTTCGACATAATCAAATGTCGTCTCATCGTCTACAAATACCATCCAAAGATGTTTTATTATATTCGTGGAATTTTTCCTTCAGTTTACTGATGGTGTGTATGTGGTCTATGGTGGAATATCCACTTCTGAAGCCTGCTTGCTCCCTTGGTTAGTTGCTGTCTAGAATGCTTTCCATTGGATTGGTCTGGACCCTTGTGAAAAGTTTTTATCTATTTTATGTATTTACATACGAGTATAATCATGACATTATGCCACCAATTACAAAATATGTCCAATATTTACTGGACAATAACCAACTGGACTTGGTTATGACTAAATTCCCTGAAAATGTCTGCTGCTCTTCTTCTGCTCCAATCGGATCATCTGATCATGTCCTTGTTAAAGTGGACATCTCTCTGACCATCCTCAGGGAGCCTGCTCAGCGTCGACGAGTCTGGCATTTCACTCAGGCCAACTGGCACGGTCTTCAAGCAGCCATCAATCATCTGGACTGGTCTCCCATCTCTACCACCTCTGACATCAACTCATCCTGGGAATTCTTCCAAAGTAAATTGCTCTCTCTCATGCACAGATTTATCCCATCTCGTCTTCAGTTGTCATACCCTTCCTCCCATCCATGGTACATGGAATCTTGTGGTGAGGCTGTTGCCCAGAAACAACTTGCCTTCGTCTCCTGGAAAGCAAATCCAACGGAAGGAAATCTCATTTCCTTTCACAAAGCCCGAAACAAGTGTGTGTCCACCCTCAGGAGAGCCAGGAAACAATATCTCTCCGTTCTCAAGACCGAACTCTCTTATCTGTCTCCCTCTTCCAAATCCTGGTGGTGTCTGGTCAAATCCGTTTCTGGTGTTTGTTCCCCCTCCATCCCCTCCCTTACCTCAAACGGCTACACAGCTGACTCCGCACGTGAAAAAGCTGAATGCCTCAACTCTGTGTTTGCCTCTAAATCTTGTGTCCCAAACCCATCCCTCTCTGTACCCACCATACCCAGTCGTACCCTGCTGCTCCTGGACTCAGTGTCCTTTCCTCCTGACAAGGTGGAAAAGTTTCTGTCAACCCTCGACTCTGATTCTGCAACTGGACCCGACGGCATCAGCCCACGGGTCCTAAAATCCTGCTCTGCCGCTCTATCTCACCCTCTCTCTGTTCTCTTCACCCTCTCTTTTGCTCAAGGTCAACTGCCATCTGCTTGGTAATCAGCCAACATCACCGCTATGCACAAAAAAGGTGCAAAAACAGATCCTAGCAACTACAGACCAATCAGCCTTCTCCCAATTATCAGCAAAGTCATGGAATCCATCATTGCTTCGGATATGAAATCTTTCCTCTTCTCCAATGGCTTGATCTCTGATCATCAATTTGGTTTCAGACCAGGTCACTCTACTCTGGACATGCTGCTTCTGCTGTCTCAACAATGGATGGAGGTCCTCAATGCCAAACAGGAAATTAGAGCTGTCTCCCTCGACATATCACGTGCCTTCGACACGGTCTGGCACCCCGCTCTGCTCACCAAACTCTCCTCCTTTGGTATCCATGGAAATCTCCACGCATGGCTGGCGGACTTCCTCTCTCGTCGTCGTCGTGTGGCCCTGAATGGGTTTCTCTCATCTCCTCTTCCTGTTCAGGCTGGAGTTCCCCAAGGCAGTGTTCTGGGCCCCGTGCTTTTTCTGGTCTTCATCAATGATCTCTCTGACTCTCTTGAAAATCCTCTCTATCTCTTTGCTGATGACTCCACTCTCTGCCGCTCCATTCCTCTTCCCTCAGATCGGCAGTCTGCAGCCTCCTCACTCTCTGAAGACTTGGACAAAATCACAGACTGGTCAAACAAGTGGAACATGTCTTTCAATCCTGACAAATCTCACACTCTTACTATGTCTCTCCGAAAAGATCGACTGGACAACCCTCCCATCTACTTTCTCAACAATCCTCTCCAAGAAGTTCTGTCGCTCAAGCTTTTGGGTCTCACTATCTGCCATGATCTTTCTTGGGAAAACCACATTTCCAAGCTGGCCTCCAAAGCCAGTCGCCGACTGGGCATCCTCCGTCGTGCGAAGTTCTTCCTCGGCACACCTGAGCTCCTCACCACATACAAGGCTTTCATCCGCAGCTCAATGGAATACTGTTCTCCCCTATGGGCCGGTGCTCCTGCCTCACACCTAGCTCGGCTTCACGCTGTTGAAACCAAAGCTTTCAGAATTATTGGAATCTCCCGCGATGAAGCTATCTCTGAGGGCCTTTCACTCACTCACCGCAGGCAGGTAGGTGGTCTTTCTGTCTTCTACCGACTCCTCTCCGGCCTTGCACCCCCAGCTCTCTCTGTGCTCGGTCCCCCAAATATTCCTACAGGTCGCACAAGATCTGCCAGCAACCCTCTGATGGTTAAACTGCCGAAATCTCGGCTCTCTGCTCACCTTCACTCTTTCATTCCTCTTTTCTCCCGCCTCTGGAACAAACTCCCTCACTCCCTTCAATCCCACTCCTCCCTCCAGGTCTTTAAAACAGCTGTTCACCACCATCTCTTATCTTCCCCCATCCAAAACCTTGATCTTTTCTACCCCCGCTAATTCACCCCAGATCCACCTTGTTTGAAATACCAACTTCTTTCCTGGAAGTCCTGGCAGTGTCCATATGTTTTATACCTCTCCCACCGCCCCCTTCCCATGCCCCCCCCCCCCCCAAAGCCCTCGCCCTCTCTCAGATCTCTCGATGTCTCCATGTCTCTCGGTCCCTGCTCTCAAATGTTGTGTTTGTGTCCTTCCCCCTCTCTCCCCATCTTGTCTACCGCTCCCGATGTTTGTTTAATGTGTCGGTTTGTCTTTTTGTGTGATTAATGTTCGCTCTTTCACGAGCCTCGATCTTGTATACAAAAAAAAAAAAAAAATGCTCCCCTCAAGCTGTCCTGCTCCCAACTTCCCTTTCTACTCTATGTTCTTATCTAACATTGTCCTTGTAATTGGAGTTTGATTGAAAGGCAGCAGTCATTCCAGGAGAAAGACTGGAGCTATAGAATAATTGTGCATGACATTTCATTTTTTTATTTATTGGAATGTGCTTCATATTCCACATAGCTTCATAACAAGGACATTGACAGGCAGAGTTAAAACATAAGCATGCCTTTTCCAGGTTTGATGAAAAAAATTGCTATGCATGATCGGAACTTGAGTACGGCATTTTAAAATTTCAGATGGGAAGCTAATTTTTAATGACATGATAAGGAGCCATGAAATTAATCTTAATCATGAACTTTATCCATTATATTTTTTCAGTTAATGAATTATTCAACTCACTGTTAAATACTTTTGCAATTCCACAGACTGTTTAAACTGTCAACTCATTCATTTTAGTCATGGATGAATCACTATGGAAAAGGGAACAAACAGCAAACTACAAATACAGTCACGTGAAAAAGTAAGTACACCCAATGTAAAGTTTTGACTTTTCAACATATTTCAACATACAGCTATTTGATCTTCATTTCAACAATATTGATAGATATAGGTGATGTAATATAACAAATATCATGAAACATTTACATTTCGTAGTCCATTGTATAATTTAAAGAAACATAAATGCAAATTTCACATGTGGAAAAAGTAAGTACACCCCTACATTTATCACTACTTCAAATACCTAAAATTAGAATCAGGTGCACCAGCTCAGGTGCAAATGATTAGAACATCCGTTAGATAGGATCTTGGAGGAACCTGTCTTATTTAAACCTCAGACATTTAGTTTGGTTTGCTCTTTGTTGTTGAAGTGTGCGGTGTCACCATACCTAGATCAAAAGAGCTCTCTGGGGCCTTCAGAAAGAAGGTTATAGATGCCTATGAGTCTGGGAAGGGATTTAAAAAGATCTCCAAACAATTTGAAATCAATCATTCGACTGTCCGGAAGATCATCTACAAGTGGAGAAGATTCCAAACAACTGCCAACTTGTTCAGGCCAGGCCGCCCCCAGCAAGTTCAGCCCGAGAGCAGACCGCAAGATGCTGAAAGAGGTCTCGAAGAACCCCAGAATGTCATCACGGGACCTACAGGTAGCTCTTGCCACTGTTGATGTCAAAGTGCATCAGTCTACCATTAGAAAGAGGCTGCACGAATTTGATCTACATGGGAGGTGTGCCAGGAGGAAACATTTGCTGTCCAGAAAGAACATCAGGGCAAGACTAAAGTTTGCCAATGAACACCCAGGCAAAGACCAGCACTTCTGGAACAATGTGCTCTGGACAGATGAGTCAAAGGTAGAACTATTAGGCCACAGTACCAGAAGACACGTTTGGCGAAAACCAAAGACAGCATTTGACCACAAGAACCTGATACCAACTGCAAAGCATGGTGGTGGAAATATTTTGGTTTGGGGCAGCTTTGCTGCATCAGGGCCTGGGCAGCTCACCATCATAGAATCCACTATGAATTCTTCATTGTACCAGAGGGTGCTTGAGGATAATGTGAGGCCATCTGTCGGAAAGTTGAAGCTCAACCGAAGGTGGACCTTGCAACATGACAATGACCCGAAATATACCAGTAAATCCACCAAGGAATGGCTGAAAAGAAAGAAATGGAGGGTTCTCGAATGGCCAAGTCAAAGCCCGGATCTATATCCCATCGAGATGTTGTGGGGGGATTTGAAACGAGCTGTGCATGCAAGAAACCACTCAAACATCGCACAGCTGAAATAATTCTGCATGGAGGAGTGGGCAAAAATTTCTCCCAGTCGATGTCAGAGACTGGTAGACAGTTATAAGAAACGTCTACTTGAGGTTGTTTCTGCCAAAGGGGGCAATACCACCTATTAGAGCCAAGGGTGTACTTACTTTTTTCCACATGTGAAATTTGCATTTATGTTTATTTAAATTATACAATGGACTACAAAATGTAAATGTTTCATGATATTTGTTATATTATATCACCTTTATCTATCAATATTGTTGAAATGAAGATCAAATAGCTGTATGTTGAAATATGTTGAAAAAGTCAAAACTTTGCATGGGGTGTACTTACTTTTTCACGTGACTGTACAGGAAATTGTCGACAAATAGATAGATTTTTAAATTGTCGTGGCATTGCCTCATTTTTGAGGTCATTGTGCACATTTTCATTTTAATATGCCACCTAGCACAGTGAAGAAGGACTATATGACGTACGTTTTCTGAATTTGTGCCAAGCTGGATATATGAAGTGTTCCCCATTACCCATATTCCTTTTTATGTGCAATTTTGAGGCAAAATAAATCCAGGGTTATCCACTTATATATCTGTCAGTATTTCAAAAGAAAAAAAAAATCGTTGCATTGCACGTCATTTTGCCTGCAATTTGGCCACAAATTTGACTTTGATGGGAACCGTGTCGTAGACCCGACGTCATCAAACGACACAGATTGATGGCTTTTAGCATGGCATGTGAAGAGCAGCGAAGGTGGTCTAACTGGTGAGACGGTGGACTTACCCACACAAAACACACCTTTCATACAAATGGAAAAAACCGCCTGGTACAAACAGCTGGATAAGGTGAGCAACAAACAACAACACTCGATCATAAAAACACCACACCCACGTGTGTACGACACCCAACGGTAACTGCAACAACCACACAAACCGCACTTTTTAACATCCAACCCAGACACGAAACCACACATGGCCGTTCCCCGGAAACACCACAACCACAACAACAACAAAAACAAAAAAACAACAACAAGCACACACACACGTGCTTACGCACACTCAAACAACACCAGATCACGTGTGAGTAATGAAAGAAAGAGCAGAGCAACCGATCAATGATGTGCTTTGACGTTTATTTTGCCTGAAGTTTGCAAAAAAAAAACTGCTCCATCTGACCTCGATCACCGCATGTGACCGGAAGCTGCTACATGGTGAATAAAAACCGGTAGGTGCTGGGGCTCATGGCCTATTGACCTGAGAAAGGCTGCTGTGCAGCGGGTGAAATGGCGTCTGAGACCGGGACTGCTCTTGCTTATTTGCTCAAATTTAATTTGCGGAGTACATTGTATTATAATGCAAATGTATAATGTATAATGTGAGTATACTTGATGCACGGATACACGTCATGGGATGTTTTTTGGGGGGGGAGGGGGAGGAGTGGTGGCAGGAGATGGAGAGGGTGGGGTGAGGAAGGGAGTGGGGGGAGTGGAAGGGGGAGGTGAGGGGAGAGAGACAGGAAAGATACACGACATATACATCTTTTGAGGCTGGGTGGCTTTTCACTTTGACTTTTGCCTTTGGCAGGCCCCTCCGTTTTGGGGGACGGGGAGGAAGGGAAGGAGGAAAAATGTACTCGTGCAAAGAATGCTTTAACCTCAGTGCTGCCCAGGTAGAAAGGAAATTGTAATATCCTCTGCCACCAACCCCAGGTGGCGCTACATGGTACACATTTACATAGAGAATTTACTCCCCTCCTCTGGTGCCCCACACCCCCGCATGAGACCATGGCCACGTAGCCTATGTTACCCCCCATCATGTATGAAGCTGCAAATATTGACTGTTATATCCCTACACCAGGACCGCATTGTATCCCTACGCCCAGCTCGGATGGCGCGGCAGTTAATCGGGCCTGTATCGGCAGAGTGAATAAACGTGTACGACAATTGATCGTAGTTTGTCGAGATACCTTACATGGCGACGTGGATAAACATCTAGACCATGACTTCTTTCGGCCATATCGATGAATTCGACCCTCATGAGGGGGATTTTGACACGTATTCTGAGCGGTTGTCTTTCTACTTCGAGGCGAACGGCATTGCGACCGAAGGCCGGATGAAGGCCGTCTTCCTGTCCGTTTGCGGAGGTGAGACGTTCACACTCGTTAAAAACCTGATTCGGCCTCGGACAATCCGGGAGCTCACGTATGCAGAGCTCAAGGCCGCTTTGAAGGAACATTGTAATCCATCTCCTTCAGTCATCCTGTGTCGGTTTAATTTTTTGCATGTGCAGACAGCAGCAAGGTCAGTCGATCGCAGACTTCATTGCACACCTCAAAAAACTGTCACATCTGTGTGAGTTTGGGGACACGATTGATGACATGCTCCGTGATTTGCTGGTGGTTGGCATGTCCGATGACCGCACTCGTAGACGCCTGCTTGCTGAGAGAAGACTGACGTTCCAAAATGCCAGAGACACCGCCATTTCCATGGAAAGTGCTGAACGCAACGCTACAAGCATCGGTGCCACTCGCTCATCTGGTACCAGCCCTGCTGTGAATCGGTTGGATCATGTTCAGCCAAAACGTTGGAACAAGGCTCCTCGTCAGAAGCCAGTGCAGTCTCAAACACACAACAAATGTTTTCGGTGCAACGGAAAGCACCCTCCGGAGACGTGTCGGTTCAAAGATGTGACCTGCCATTTCTGTTCGAAAACTGGCCATATTGCTCCAGCTTGCATCACTCGCAAATCGGGAAAAGAGAAAGCTGCTGACAAGATTCATCAGTTTATCGGTTCGGAGGAACCTGAGCTTGACCAGGTGAGCTCTGTTTCCGACAACTCAGAATCGTATGACCTGCTTCATATTGATTCTCACCATAGGCGGGACCCTCTTCTTGCCACTGTCGTCGTCAACAATCGACCATTGAAAATGGAGGTCGACACTGGTGCGGCCGTCTCGCTCATCAGCCATGCTGTTTTCACAAACCTGTGGAGTGATGCTGACCGACCCCATCTGAAACCTACTACCTATGGACTCTCCACCTATACAGGTGAGAAGATTGTTCCCTGCGGTACATGTGACGTCATGGTGGGCTACGATAACCGTGAGTTTCACCTACCCCTGATCGTCATTCCTGGACAGGGCCCTTCCTTACTCGGCAGGAACTGGTTGAGCATAATTCGACTGAAGTGGAAAAGCATTCATCAACTCCGGGCAGCCAACGTTTCTCCTACCGCAGCATACACACTCAAAAATGTGCTGGATACGTACCCGGATGTCTTCAAGGATGAGCTTGGAACCTTGAAAGGACATACGGCTAAACTCAGTGTTGACCGGGATGCCAATCCTATATTTTGCAGAGCTCGCCCAGTCCCTTTCGCACTACGGGAGCGGATTGACAAGGAACTGGATCATCTTGAAAATCTGGGGATCATCGAGCAAATCCAGTATGCCGAATGGGCGGCGCCCATCATTCCGGTCATAAAATCGGACCAGTCCATCCGCATATGTGGAGATTATAAAATGACTGTGAACAAGTGTTCTTCATTGGATAAATATCCAATCCCAAGGATCGAAGACCTCCATGCTCGTCTCACGGGAAGCAAGACTTTTACGAAATTCGATCTCAAATCCGCCTATCTACAGCTCCGCTTGGACGAGAATTCGAAACAGTATCTTACCATCAACACGCATCGTGGGTTGTACAGGTACCACCGACTCAGTTTTGGAGTGAAATCTGCACCTGGAATTTATCAGCGTGTCATGGACAGTTTGTTTGCCGCCGAACACAACGTCGTTTGTTACCAGGATGATATTCTGGTTACTGGTCGTACGGATGCGGAACATCTACAAAACCTGGATAGAGTTCTGAAGAAGATTTCGGACTCCGGCCTACGTTTGCGTCGAGACAAGTGCAGGTTTATGGTGCCATCAGTCACGTACCTGGGTCATACGATTGATGCCGAGGGTCTACACCCGACAGATGAGAAAGTCCAAGCTATCAAGGATGCTCCTGCTCCACGAGACATGACCTAATTGAAGTCATACCTCGGTTTGCTTCAGTTCTATGGTCGTTACATCCCGAATGTGACCGACGTTTTGGGCCCCCTTTATCGGCTTTTGAGGAAAGGAGTCTCCTGGAGCTGGGGGTCTACTGAACAATCAGCATTCCAGACCTCTAAGGATCTGCTCAAATCGTCCAATGTTCTCTTTTTCATTTTGATCCAGAGAAGGATCTTGTGCTGACATGCGATGCCTGTCGGTATGGAGTGGGGAGTGTATTGTCACACGTGATGCCTGATGGTACGGAAAGACCGGTTGCATTTGCATCCAGAATGTTGTCCCCGGCAGAGAAGAACTATTCCCAACTTGACAAGGAAGGATTGGGAATCGTTTTCGGCATCAGCAAATTTCGCCAGTACCTTCTTGGACATCATTTCACGATTCGCACTGATCACAAGCCGCTGATCAGTCTGTTTGGTCCAACTAAGGCGACATCTGACACACTACCACCCAGGATCATCCGCTGGTCCCTGTTTCTCGCTGCTTATGACTACACCATATGTTATAAGCCCGGTTCGTCTATCACAAATGCAGATGCCATGAGTCGGTTACCCCTTCCAGAGTCAGTTGATGATTCGCCTACACCAGGATCCATTATCGCACTGATGGATCATCTGGAAGATTGTGCTGTCGATTCCGGCCAGATCCGCACTCATACTCGACGAGACCCCGTTCTGTCCAGAACTGTCCAGGCTGTACAGCTTGGATGGCATTTGCTACCTGAGGGTGACCCAGATTTTGCGGCTTTTAAAGCATGTAAAAACGAACTCAGCGTGGAAAATGGTTGTCTACTCTGGGGATGTCGTGTCGTGGTCCCCAAAAATCTGCGTTCCAGGGTCATGGATGAAATCCATGATTGTCACCCCGGGATTGTGAAGATGAAGTCACTCGCTAGAAACTATGTGTGGTGGCCGAATCTTGATGCTGATATCGAACATCATGTTCAACATTGTTACCCCTGCCAGAGCACCTGGAATACACCTGCGAAAGCGCCACTGCATCCCTGGGAATGGCCCAGCGAACCGTGGCATCGCCTACATCTCGATTATGCCGGGCCTATTAATGACAGCATGATTCTAATAATTACGGAATGCACACAAAATGGATTGATGCCCATGTGACGCGTGGTACTACGTCAGCCATTGTCATCGAAAGACTCAGACGCTGTTTCGCCACTCACGGTCTGCCCAGGATGATCGTGAGTGATAACGGTTCGTGTTTTTCCAGTTCCGAGTTTGCCGAGTTCACACGTCGGAACGGCATCAAACATAAGTTTGTCAGCCCACATCACCAGGCTTCAAATGGCTTGGCCGAACGATCCATGGGAATCATCAAATCCGGATTGCAGAAACTTCAGGAGGGAACCCTGGAAACAAAGCTTTCTCGTCTCCTGTTCAAATACCGCATCACACCACAATCAACAACCGGTGCAGCTCCGTCTGAGTTATTGATGAAACGACACTTGAGATCGACACTTGACAATCTCAAACCAGACATATCATCAAATGTTTATCAGAGCCAGCTTAATCAAAAGTTGGTGCACGATAAGACGTCCAACAGTCAATGTATCAACATTGGAGATCCAGTGTTTGCCCGAAATTTTAGTGCAGGTGCGACGTGGCTACCGGGGACATCATCGAGAATCCAGGTCCACTGTCCTGCGTGATTCGCCTGCAGGACGGCCGCAAAATTCGTCGACATCAGGACCACATAACCTACCGTCACTGTGAGTCGATAGAGCCTGCAGCATCGTCACAGTCAGGACAACAGTTCGACCCGCCACTGCCGGAGATCGTCGTGGCCGCTCCAGCCGGCTCGGATGCCCCGAAAACCTCTGCGAACGCTACACCCTTCGTGGAGCCCAAAGGAATCACCTCGGACTCTGTATCCACTGGTACACCGCGACGCTCAATGCGTGAGAGAAAAGCACCCAACCGGTTGAATCTTTGAAGATGTTTTTTTTCACGGTGACACATGTTCTATTTTCACGGTGACACATGTTCTATTTTCACAGTGACACATGTTCTATTTTCACGGTGACACATGTTCTATTTTCACGTATTTTCATTATTCTCATAATCGTTTGCACACATATTTTCACATGTTTTGGAAATGTTGCTTTTGAAATGTCAATTCTTGAAATCTAGCACGTATTGCTCTTGGTAATTTTGGACTTAAAGGGGAGGATGTCATGTATGAAGCTGCAAATATTCACCGTTTTATCCCTACACCAGGACCGCATTGTATCCCTGCGCCCAGCTCGGATGGCGCGGCAGTTAATCGGGCCTGTATCGGCAGAGTGAATAAACGTGTACTACAATTGATTGTAGTTTATCGAGATACCTTACACCGCCAGACAAAGTTGTATTTGTATTTGTACCCCAATTAAAGTATATAAGCGTTCATAGCTGGAGCACCTGGCATTGCTGAAGCGAAAAAAAACATTGACATATTTTAAATAAGGACAAATATAGGGGAAAGCAATTACATCTAAATCAGAATCCATCACAAATGTCAAATCATCATTTTACCTTTTCGTTGAATATGTATATGTATGTATATATATGTATATATATATGTATATATATGTATATATATATATATATATATATATATATATATATATATATATATATATATATATATATATATATATAGATAGATAGATAGATAGATAGATAGATAGATAGATAGATAGATATATACATACATACATACATACATACATACATACATACATACATGGTGAATCAAGAGAAGTGCCCGCACCCGATTTCTGTTTTTTTGGCTGTCAGATTCTTTCTGGGATGTCATGTTGTTAATAATTGTCTTGCAGATTATTAATTTTCTTAATTTATTTATTTTTTTGTTTTTGTTTTGCAGGTTATTGCTGAGAGTTTGGAAAGTTACTGAATTTGCACCAAATTGAACCATGAATTACCTTTCAATGAATCAATGCATTGCGGCCGTGAAACATTACTACAAATGTAATGAACAACCAACGATGGCGGCATGCCGTTTGGCACAGGAATTCGATATTAACCCACCCCAGGGAAGAAACATACGATTGATTGTCGAGAAATTTGAAGCAACAGGGTCGATAGCCACTGCAAAGAAGTCCGGTCATCCGAAAACGGCAACGAATGTAGCTAAGGCTGAATAAGCCATCAGGAGACTGGAACAAAGTCAGCAAAAGTCAACTCGCCGTTTATCTGCAGAGTTGGAAGTGAGCCAATCAAGTGTTATCCGTATCCTTCACCAGAAAAATTGGAAACCTTACATTCCACGCTTACTGCATGCCCTTCATGATGGAGATGACGACCGCCGTCTTCAATTTTGCGAAGAGTTCTCAGCTAAACTTGACGAAGAGGACACAATGCTAGACAACATCTGGTGGTCAGATGAGGCATGTTTTAAGCTTAACGGCACAATTAACAGACACTATTGTGTCTACTGGGCTGCGGAGAACCCAAGAGTGACAGTTGAGAAGGAGGTAAATTTCCCTGGCGTGACAGTTTGGGCAGCCATATCTCCATTAGGGATAATTGGACCCTTTTTCTTTGAGGGATCTGTCACTGCAGAAATTTACCTGGATATGCTGCAAACTTTCTTTTGGCCCAGGGTACAAGATCAGGATTGTTATTTCCAGCAAGATGGAGCTCCACCTCATTATGCACGTCATGTTCATCAGTGGCTTGATGAAAACTTTCCCGGAAAGTGGATCGGCCGCCGCGGTCCGATCGAGTGGCCGGCACACTCCCCAGACCTTACACCTCCAGATTTCTTTCTTTGGGGGCTCATGAAAGACCTTGTTTATCGTGAAAAGCCTCGTACCATTCAGGAATTGAAGGCTCAAATCATTGCAAAGTTTGAGGAAATTGATATCGAACTCTGCAAGCGTGTCTGCCACTCTGTGCCTGCTCGGCTGCAATTGTGCATCGATCATGAGGGAGGTGACTTTGAAAATTGCAAGTAAAACAGCTTGGTACAGTTCTGTAATAATTTTCCCCCAAATAATGGTGAGATAAACATGTCATTCATTTATTTCTACCTTCTTGTACACTGTAATACAAATGGCAAACAAACAATCAACTGACAGAAATATATATATACTATACAGTACTTACTTTTTCCACATGCGAAATTTGCATTTATGTTTATTTAAATTATACAATGGACTACAAAATGTAAATGTTTCATGATATTTGTTATATTATATCACCTTTATCTATCAATATTGTTGAAATGAAGATCAAATAGCTGTATGTTGAAATATGTTGAAAAAGTCAAAACTTTACATGGGGTGTACTTACTTTTTCACGTGACTGTATATATATAAATAAATCGTTTTTCTTTTTCAAGTTGAGGAGAGGGGGGGGGGGGGAGGGCCAACACGGTTGTAAGGTGATCGGAATGCACAAACACAAACAGCACATGATGATACCCTCTCACAGGCATCATGCACAATCATTATTAAGGTATCCAATCACCCATCCATAACTCAGCAACCTACAATTTCTGCCATTATCCATGTTCTCCTCTATCCCAATGCTTCTTGGTATGGTGGTACCTCTACAATTCAAACAGCTTCTATCTTCTCTCTCTGTTTTCACTACTTTTCCTGGGAGGCTATTCAATGCATTTGCTACTCCCTGAAGGATCCTTCATATATTCCTCTACCTCGTGAGGAAATAATCAATCTGACTCCTGCAGGCTTCACTTTCAAAGGTGATCTTGTGTTTTTGTTTCTTACACAAACGTGTTGGCTACAAATAGTTCCAAACCCTCAGCTGTCTCCAAAATCCAATCCTCATACATTTATGCTCCCACATCCTTCCCTTTCAATATGTACTCCTTGATAACAGAGCACCTCAAGACCTACATCCCCATTAAAATCACCTTCCAAAACCACCCACGTTACCTCTCACCCTCTCACAAAGTCTTCTACAAAACCTCTCACCAAGTCTTCTACACTATTCCAGAACTCCTCCTTTTCCTGCTCATTACTACCCTCCCTGAGGCAAGTCAAAACTTTACATAGGGTGTACTTACTTTTTCACGTGACTGTATATATGCTGAATGTACCGTTGATCACGTTTCTGGGTTAAGTATGATGACGTTATATACAGTGCATTCAGAAAGTATTCAGACCCTTTCACTTTTTTCACATTTTGTTATGTTGCAGCCTTATGCTGAAATCGTTTAAATTCATTTTTTCCCTCATCAATCTGCACTCAATACCCCAAATTACCCCATAATGACAAAGAGAAAACAGGATTTTAGAAAGTTTTGCAAATTTATTAAAAAGAAAAAACTGAAATATCACATTAACATAAGTATTCAGACCCTTTCCTATGACACTTGAAATTTATCTCAGGTGCCTCCCATTTCTCTTGATCATCTTTGAGATGTTTCTACACCTTGATTGGAGTCCACCTGTGGTAAATTCAATTGATTGGATATGATTTGGAAAGGCACAAACCTGTCTATATAAGGTCTCACAGCTGACAATGCATATGAGAACAAAAACCAGGCCATGAGGACGAAGGAACTGCGTGCAGAGCTCAGAGACAGGATTCTGTCGAGGCACAGATCTGGGGAAGCCTACAAAAAAAAATTCTGCTGCATTGAAGGTTCCCAAGAGCACAGCGGCCTCCATAATTCTTAAATGGAAGAGGTTTGGAACAACCAGGACTCTTCCTAGAGCTGGCGGCCCAGCCAAACTGAGCAATCGGGGGAGAAGGGCCTTGGTAAGAGAGGTGACCAAGAACCCGATTGTCACTGGCTGAGCTCGAGAGATCCTGTGTGGAGATGGGAGAAACTTCCAGAAGGACAACCATCACTGCAACACTCCACCGATCTGGGCTTTATGGCAGAGTGGCCAGATGTGAGCCAAACAGTTCAATCTTGGTTTCATCAGACCACATAATCTTGTTTCTCACATCCTGAGAGTCCTTTAGGTGCTTTTTTGCAAACTCCAAGCGGGCTTTCATGTGTCTTTCACTGAGGAGAGGCTTCCGTCTGGCCACTCTGTACACTACCGGTCAAAAGTTTTAGAACACCTCAATTTTTCCAGTTTTTATTGAAATTTATGCAGTTTAATGTCTCAATGTACTCTGAAATTAAGCATAGAACAAATAAACAATTGGAGATAAAAAAAAGAAATCATAGAATCATTTTGTTCAACAAAATATAATTTAAATTTTTGACTCAGCAAAGTAGCCATCTTTTGCAGATATAATCGCCGAACACACTCGTGGCATTCTTTCTGCAATGGAAATCAATATTGTTCGGGAAGTTCTTCCCAGCACTGTTGCAGAAGTTCCCACAAATGTGTTGCACTTGTAGGTTGCTTTGCTTTCACACTTCTGTCCAGTTCATCCCAAACCAGCTCGATGGGGTTTAAGACTATAGACTGTGCTGGCCATTCCATGATTTGAAGCCTACCGTCTTGTTCTTTTCCTCGAAGGTAGTTTTGACATAGCCTTGAGGTGTGTTTAGGGTCATTATCTTGCTGTAGGATGAACCCCTGACCAACTAGGCATATACCAGAGGGTATTGCATGGCGCTGCAAAATGCTGTGGTAGCCCTTTTGGTTCAGGGTGCCAGTCACTCTGTGCAAGTCGCCGACTCTGGATCCAGCAAAAGAGCCCCAGACCATCACGCTTCTTCCTCCATGTTTGACAGTTGGTGTCACACACCGAGGAACCATTCTTTCGCCTACTCGACGGCGTACAAAAACCCTGCGTGATGAACCAAAGATATCAAATTTTGATTCATCGGTCCATAAGACCTTCTTCCAGTCTTCAGTAGTCCACTGATGGTGCTTCATGGCCCAGGCAAGCCTCTTTTTCTTATTTTGCCATATTAGCAATGGCTTTCTTACTGCCACTTGACCTGTCAAACCTGCAGCTCGAAGTCCTCTCTTCACAGTTGAAACTGAGACTTGCTTGCTTACAAGCTGTGCTTGAAGCTGTTGTCCTGTGAGCCGCCTGTCACGCAAGCTGTTGACTCTCAGAAACTTGTCTTCTGATTCTGTTGTGGCTTTGGGTCTACCAGACCTCTTCCTGTCAGATTTTCCTCCAGTTTCCAATGTACTACTTTCTGCAGTGCAATATTGTCCAAATAATGCTTCAGAGGGTGTAATAACAGTCTGTTCCAATACTGCTTTTATACAGACAGGGGGTTTGTAATCAAGTAATCAGCAGAGGTTGGGACACCTGTAGGAATTGTTTGCATCAACTTTCAAGGCTTAATTTACTTACATTGCTGCAGAACAGCTGTAAGTTGTTAACCCATTACTTGTTCCCTGAAGAAGGCCTTTTTTTTACAATATAACTGTGCAATTTACATTATTTTTTGTTTTTGCTAACCTAAACTTTTTTTAACCTCGAGCAGTTTACTGCTTACCTTTGTACCATTCCAGGTTATTCACTGGACATTAAACTGCGGAAATTTCAATAAAAACTGTAAAAATTGAGGTGTTCTAAAACTTTTGACTGGTGGTGTATATATATATATATATATATATATATATATATATATATATATTGTTACAGACGCGGTTTTAGATGTTATATTGACCGAGTGGTGGTGTATTTAACCGCGACCGAACAGTTACTCCCTGATTAGAACCCGATTCCACCCGAGGTTGACCAGATCGCCCCACAGATATTCAATCGGGAAACCTCTAAAGCGACCGAAAGAGAAGGAAAAGAGAAAAAGACAGAGTACGGAGGAAGAACAGATTTATTATACACACACAAGCAAAAAGAAAGAGCGACCAAAATTATTTACAGCAATGGATGGAAGAAGCAGTCACACAGTGCATTGTTAGCTTAAACTATTCAATTTACTTAATCCCAAGACAACGAGTAGGACAGGACGTTCACACTTACACAGGGGATATTGCAGGCAGGTAGGGCTTGAGGTGGATTGCCGGAGAGGGAGGCAAAGTCGGAGGCAGCAGCTCTCAATTCCTCGTGGTTTTGGCGGGAAAACCCTCCGTCGCGTATCCGCTGCTGTAGACGTCACGTGCTGGCTCGGGCACACCTGCTCCTCTCCTCCTGGTGGAGCCGTCTCCCTCCTTTCAGCGCGTCTCTCCAAAGCTGGTTTCCTCTCCGAGTACCTCTCCTCTTTGGCTTGGAGCGTTTCGCATCTCACCGCTCTTCTTGGTGCCGCCTCTTCGCTCCTCTCCCAGGTCATCTCCCAAGTCATCTGGTAAAGCAGTCCCTTACAGTCGCTTTTATCACCTCGGGCGGAATCAAGCCGCCGGCTGCGATGGCACGCCTACCGGGTCGCTCACCGCGGTGCTGATTGGCCATGCGACATTCTGACTCACTCCTCCCCTCGATGACGAGGTGGAGACACGCCTTTCTTCTCCGAGCTTAGCACATGGGCAATGGCGGCTTGCGGGATTGAACACAACTCCCACCCTTTTGAAAGGAACTTTGGAGAGCGGAGATGTTTGGGGAAATTGCAAGGGCCTATGCTTATTTTGTTTGATACAATGCAAAGTCAATCTAGTGGGAAACACATATTTAGCCTACATGGAATAAGGAAATACACTATTTAAAAGATATACCGTGACCTGCGTGTAAGTTTCATGGAATTAACTAGGAGGACGGCTGCGACCATTATTTACATTACGAGGATGTTACACATAACAAAACCATACTTTTGTAACGTTCACATTGTAACGTTTTCACATTCGTTACACTTCCTCCAAAATTGTTACTGCACCATTGTTATTGTTACACTTCTCAAAAAACCGTTACACTTCTCAAAATCGTTACACTGCACCCTCCTTTCTTCAGGCCCGTGCTCGGGCCTACTAAACTTTAACTTAGTGTGACACGTAGGTGTAATTCCCTCTACAATTAACCTGACCCTGAGTGTGACAATCTTAAAACACAAATAAGTATGTCCCCCTATTGCATTGCACCCTGTCTAACAGACTCAAGCCCACAGCTAACCGAATTACGGAATTATTCAAAAACTATACATTTACGGTGGGGAGCATTATTTACAATGACGTTATTTCTTATTTACAACGCAACCCAGGACCTGTGTTTTTTTTTTTTGTTTTTTTTTTAGGGAACAAGAAAAAGAAATTCCTGTTGGGAGGGAGGAGACAGCACGCATTGCATCGATGCACCAGTACCAATACCACCAAAGCACCCAAAAGCACCAAAAACACCACAAGCACCACAAAGCACCAAAAGCACCACTCGGTGTGCAGTCACCATGGTTCTTAATAAACACAACAAAACAACTGGTGGTGGTCTTCACTTTCTCTGCTGGGCCGATGTTCTTCCCGACGTCTTCTGGCTTCATGCGGCCTATTTGGACATAATAAAAAGCACAACTTGTGTTCGTTTTTATTTAGGGCCTCATGGGCCAACTAAGGGTGGTCCACCTGTTTGGCATAGGTGCCACCTTACCGAGGTCCGCAAGCAAGATTCCCTGGCCACTATGGCCGGTCTCCAACAGAGGTGCCCTGCCCCAGAACCTGGGGTCCATCAAGTGGTACTTGGCCGCAGAACAGCGGTCCATAAAGTGGTACATCAACGCAATGCATGCTGGTTCTGGGAATCTCGGGCGCACAATGGCCACCTCACGCACGCTCCCCTCGGCACCCAATGGCGCACAGGTCATGTGGGAGACAAAAGAAAGACAATTGAGCGAGGGGTAAGGTCACAAGGGTACACGTCAATAAGGCAATGCAAGGCGTAATGCGTACGGAGGGCGAAGTGAGAAAGCTCGTCCCTACCATACGTCACCCCCCTGTCACCTACCCTACCCTTGCCCTTACCCCATATGTACAAAATCTACACATTACCAATTCGTCACTACTGTCACGTCTTCCCCATATTTCCCCTATACCAAATTCGTCACCACAATCCCTCTAACCAAAATTTGCCATCACCCAATTCGTCATCAATCCTCATAAGAAGGCAGAGATGGAACATCAAAGCACAATGTCACACCCACGTCATGATGCGTCTCACAATCCAAACATTTGCATCATAAAAAAATAATCAAAACATGGCATGGTGTGGAGTACCTGTCACCTCAGGTGAGTGGATGCAGATGGTGCGAGGAGATCCTTCATCCTAACTATTTTCTAAATGACTTTAACACACTTTACACTACCCGGGGTCTTTCCCTGCCAATCCATTGGCCAACTTACACTATGGGTTCTAATAACCAATTCCCATTGACCAAACTGTGGTGCTTCCCAATTTGGGGTCTCACTCCCCCGATTCATCTCCCGGTGCCCTCGCACAATTTCTGGGCTGTGACGTGTAGCTCTCCCAGCAGGTCTACCCACCTGCACACCTCCACCACTGTAGTTGCCACCCGAGCTTACCTAGCTCCTCACCCTAACCTATCTAACTGGGGCAGGCCCCTCCTGGCTCTGTCACCCCACTCGGTGCCCTCTGGCACTGGGCTACCCGGGTCCGTCCTCCGGATCCTCGGGCCCCATCCACAACAACTACTACCGGCTCCCAGAGCCCACCTGCGGCCTCACCTGGCCGACATCCTTACAGTGGTGGAGCGCCCAACCAACTACACACACTAACAGGCTACACGCCCAGCCATTTCCACAACACTAATGCACCCATCCAAAGACCATTCTTTCACCCGCACCACAGATGCCAATATCCAACCACAATTTACCTGTACCCTCTACCTAACACTTACACTACCCGCCCCGGGTATCCGTGATGGGGGTCCACTCTTCCCCCATTCACACCTTCGCACCATCCACTCCACTCCACAATTTCCACCATACTCACTCCACGACCATCCATTCCAATACTCCATTTATTCCACACTACCATTTATTCCACACAGCCACATACACCTGTTGTTGCACACCTGTGCCCTCACACCTGGTGCCACCTGCACCCTCCTTTCTTCCTGGACCATTTGGTCATCACAATACACAATCCCTATCACTCACTCATACACTGCTCCATCCACCTGTTCAGTTGCACACCTGTGCAATCACACCTGTTCAATCACACCTGTTCAATCCTCACACACACGGCATCATCTCAGCTAACTACTCCCCTCTGAAACTTGCGCTTCCCAGTCTTCCCTTTAAACTATTGCGCTCCCACGTCATTATTATCCACACTAATCTACCTGCGTCCCCACTACAGGTATCAGTCACTAACTAATCTTAACGTTACCTAATGTCATCTTCGCTAGATCCCTACAATTATCCAAGCCCTCCCTGGCTCGGTTGTCATAGCCACCCCATAAACTATTGTGCATTTGCCCCCACTTGTGAGGGATGGTGGATTTGCCATCCCACCACATCGGGGGTCTCTCACTATAAATTTTGCTCGTCCAAATTCCAACCAATTCAAAAATTTTCCATTTACTGCCAATTCTACCCACTATTATAAATTTCGTATCAAATCACTCTCCTCGTCACCCGTCTACTTATTACATCCTCTCGGTGCGCCAATTCACGTCTACAGCCCGGCTTCGTATGGCCGAGCAATGAACGCGGGTCGTTTTGTGCCAGCGGCTGGATGCGTCCCGCATTCGGGGCAGGGACGGGGGCTTACCCGAGCCGAGATCCCACGCACCACCTCGGCGTGGAGCCATCCAATGTCCCGATCTCGACCTGCCGGCACGTCTCACCAAAACGTGGTCGCCATGACGACCCTTCCTATCCAGCTGCCCGCTCCGCCTAGTGGAGCCCGGACGCGGCCGTTCCAAGCGAGGCACAGCGTGGATCGCGTACGGCGGTTCTTTCGAAACCGCCGTGGTTCGGATCCCCGCTGGTCCTCGCGGCACGCGAAGCTGCCCGACGCGCACCGAGGGCCCGATTCGGCTATAAGTCGTTCTAACCTCTAACCTGGTTACCGTCGATGCTTCACCTGGACGCTTACATGCATACGCTACCCCTTGCTTGCTCATACCTTTCCTTACACACCCAGGTACCCTCATTCCGCTCACCGACTTGGTCACACACCTGACCACCGAACACCTTGGCACACATTCGTCGCTCGCACACCTCACCAACACACCTCTTCGCGCCCCTTTTTTCGGTCACCTCCTTTGTGACAATCACAGGTGTGCTCTCACCCGCACACCCAACCACGTGCCTCACTACCAATTCCAGCGTGCATTCCCACTCACGCTCTACCATTCCAGGTGTGCATCCTTCCATTCCAGGTGTACATCCTCGCTCACCTGCCACAACCAACTCACGCTCCGTGTCACTTTCACTACTCTCCCCTCCACTCTCGGTCGCGCACTCACCCTTACTCTCGACAGCGCACTCTTTCCTCATGCACCTGTCCGTTACACACCTTTCTCGCGCACACTCTTCCGCACATTGTCCCGTTACACCCTCTGTAACACTCACCACAGGCATGCATTCTCCCTTACTCTTGACAGCATGCGCTTTCCCCATGCACCCGTCCGTTACACACCTTTCTCGCGCATCCTCTTGCGCACACTTTTTCGTTACTTCCTCCGTAACACTCACCACACCGCGCTTCCTTGTGCTCCCTCGCACACGCGCTTCGACCGACTCACTCTTGACGGCACACTCACTCCTCGGCGTGCACTTTTTGCTCACACACCCCATGGTCGGACATTCTCGCACACCTCTTTTTTCGCACACCAGACCTGTCGCACACTTCACCAACGGCCTTTCACGAACACCCGGATCCAAACCAATCCCCAAGCCGACCGAAGCTTTCCTCACATCATATACATTGCCACTCACCTCCGTACCTCGTCTCCGCACCTCCTTTGCCACCTGCAAACTCTTTATTTGGTTAGTGAGCATCACATTATGAGTTGAGCACCGACCGTGTACATATTCCGCTATCTCCTCCTTTATTTCTCTCTTAGTTTCTGTCCGTCTCTTCTTAATTTCACTCACCTCTTCTTCCACTTCCTCTAATTTTTGTTTAACCTCTTTTATTTCTCGGTGCGTCTCCTCAAGTTCGTCCTCTAAGGCTACCGTGACCGTCTCTATGTGCTTCCTCACCTGCCGGTCCTTTGTCTCCATTATCTCTGTCACCTCGTCCACCCTCATTGTCAGTTCCTCACGTACCATCTGACATTGCTTCTGTGTCGCTATTAATTCGTTTTTAATTTCTTTTTGTGTCGCCTTTAACCCTCCTAGTACCGCAGTGTTCTTTTGAACCTGCTCCACTAGTTCTTTTTGTCCCTCCGTCAGCTGTTCCACCTCCTCCGTCAGATCTTCTATTCCCCCCTGTAACCTAGCCGTATTATTTCTCACCTCTTTCTCCATACGCTTCTCACCTCGCTTTACCTCCTCGCGTAGCCCCGAAACCTCCTCACTTACCCCTCGTCGTATTTACTCCATCTCTTTTGTAGATGCCACCCTCATCTGTCCCAATTCATCCCTCTGAGCATCCAGTTTGGTTTCTACCCCGATTTTCACCTCCTCTATCTGCTCTCCCATTTGTTTGATTTCTCGGGCGGATTGTTCCCCTATTTCCCGCAATTTGTCCTCCATCCTATTTTCTAACCCCATTAACCCATTTTTCACCCCCTCTAACTGATTCTCCTGGGCAGCCATTCTGTTTTCCACCCCCGTTAACCCATTCTTTACCTCTTTTATCCCGTTGTCTAACTTCCCAAATTTCTTGTCTAACTCCTCAAAATTATTGTCGAACTTCCCAAATTTCTTGTCTAACTCCTCACCAGTACCCCTCGCTTCGTCCCTCATTACCCCCATCATTCTGCTTTCCATTTTCTCACTATCAGCCCTCCTTCTGTCTTCCATTGCCCCCATTTGCCCCATAATGGCCCCCATCATTCTGCTTTCCATTTCCCCACTATCGTTTTTTTTCTGCATTTCCACCATGAATTGGGTCATGAAGGCTTGCATTTGGGCCGCGCTCATTGGTTCCGCGGCCGTGGCCCCCTCAACCACGTGCGCGAGAGCGCCATTTTGTGCGTCTGAAACCTCCGCAACCACACCTTCTTTACTCTCCTCCACCATTTTCCCCACTTCTTCCCTGGGGTCCTGGGTTGATTCCACCCTGTCTATCTCTCCCACCGACATCCGATCGCCTTGATTGTCCATGGCGCGATCTCAAAATTCGGGTTTTGCTTTATAAAACAAAATAAATTTCGGCAGCTTGTAATTTTGAGCGCGTTAAGCGCGCTTCGGGTCCGATCTCGGGTCCGATCTCACTCCTCGACACCAATTGTTACTCTAATAGTACAATTGGTGTTCCAAAATTTGGGCCTAACAAATTTAGTCCCAGGTCCGAATCCAACTCCTGACAACCAATTGTTACAGACGCGGTTTTAGATGTTATATTGACCGAGCGGTGGTGTATTTAACCGCGACCGAACAGTTACTCCCCGATTAGAACCCGATTCCACCCGACGTTGACCAGATCGCCCCACAGATATTCAATCGGGAAACCTCTAAAGCGACCGAAAGAGAAGGAAAAGAGAAAAAGACAGAGTACGGAGGAAGAACAGATTTATTATACACACACAAGCAAAAAGAAAGAGCGACCAAAATTATTTACAGCAATGGATGGAAGAAGCAGTCACACAGTGCATTGTTAGCTTAAACTATTCAATTTACTTAATCCCAAGACAACGAGTAGGACAGGACGTTCACACTTACACAGGGGATATTGCAGGCAGGTAGGGCTTGAGGTGGATTGCCGGAGAGGGAGGCAAAGTCGGAGGCAGCAGCTCTCAATTCCTCGCGGTTTTGGCGGGAAAACCCTCCGTCGCGTATCCGCTGCTGTAGACGTCACGCGCTGGCTCGGGCACACCTGCTCCTCTCCTCCTGGTGGAGCCGTCTCCCTCCTTTCAGCGCGTCTCTCCAAAGCTGGTTTCCTCTCCGAGTACCTCTCCTCTTTGGCTTGGAGCGTTTCGCATCTCACCGCTCTTCTTGGTGCCGCCTCTTCGCTCCTCTCCCAGGTCATCTCCCAAGTCATCTGGTAAAGCAGTCCCTTACAGTCGCTTTTATCACCTCGGGCGGAATCAAGCCGCCGGCTGCGATGGCACGCCTACCGGGTCGCTCACCGCGGTGCTGATTGGCCATGCGACCCTCTGGCTCACTCCTCCCCTCGATGACGAGGTGGAGACACGCCTTTCTTCTCCGAGCTTAGCACATGGGCAATGGCGGCTTGCGGAATTGAACACAACTCCCACCCTTTTGAAAGGAACTTTGGAGAGCGGAGATGTTTGGGGAAATTGCAAGGGCCTATGCTTATTTTGTTTGATACAATGCAAAGTCAATCTAGTGGGAAACACATATTTAGCCTACATGGAATAAGGAAATACACTATTTAAAAGATATACCGTGACCTGCGTGTAAGTTTCATGGAATTAACTAGGAGGACGGCTGCGACCATTATTTACATTACGAGGATGTTACACATAACAAAACCATACTTTTGTAACGTTCACATTGTAACGTTTTCACATTCGTTACACTTCCTCCAAAATTGTTACTGCACCATTGTTATTGTTACACTTCTCAAAAAACCGTTACACTTCTCAAAATCGTTACAATATATATACATATATATATATATATGTACATATATACATATATATACATATATATATATATATATATATATATATACATATATATATATGTGTGTATATATATATATATATATATATATAGAAATTCTACCCTGAAGTCCAAGAAACTGTCTGTAGAAATCCGACATAGAATTGTGAGGAGACATACATCTGGGGAAGGCTATAAAACATTTTCTAGAGTTTAAAGTTATTCAATTCAATGCTTTATTCAATGCTCTCCCAGTGAAGAAGGGAAGTCGGAAGTGGCATGCAAGAGCAGAGGTGGACGAGATGGAGGAGCGGTTGCAACAGGAGGAGGTCATGGGGATGGTACAGCACGGGAAGCATGGCTTGGGGTGGATGAGGCATGAGCGATGGGGAAAAGGCATGTGTGAAAGAGAAGAGGAAGATGGTTGAGAGGGAGGTGAGAAGAAAGGAAGAGGAGGGGAGATATGTGAAAGCAGTCGGTCAGGCACAGCAATGTGCTTGGACTAAGTGGGAAGGTGTGTGGGTGAGGATATATAAGTGGCAAGAGATTTGGAGGATGGAGCCAATATTGTTGAATTTCCTGTTGCGGGCAACGTATGATGTGCTTCCGTCACCAGTAAACTTGAGATTGTGGGGGTTGTTGCAGGAGGAGAGATGTTATTTGTGTGGAGGTGTGGGAACAGTGCAGCATGCACTGAGTGCATGCTCAGTAGCATTGGCAGCAGGACAACACAGGTATCGACATGATCAGGTGCTAGCGGTGGTGGTGCAGATGGTGCAACAAGAGGTGCTGATGTCGAGAGAGAGAAGAGTGGAGAAGGAGACTGATGGGGGAGAGGTGTTGTTTGTGAAAGAGGGCCAAGTGGTAAGAGGTGGAAAGAGGAGGAGGTGGAAAGCAAGAGGGCTGTGAGATGCTTGTGATTGGCAGGTGGTGGCAGACCTAAAGCCACAATTGGTATTCCCAGAGGAGATATGTGTGACAAGGTTGCGGCCTGACATTGTCATTTGGTCAGGTGCATCAAGACAGGTCATCTTAGGGGAATTGTCTGTACCCCTGAAATCCAAAATCCAAAATCTGACCTTGGGAAGAGAACATGGAGGAGGTGCACAAGAGGAAGAGAGGAAAATACAGTGAGCTGGAGGCAGAGTGCGGGGAGTAGGGTTGGCGAGTTTCTTGTCAGCCATTTGAGGTGGTGGTGTAGAGGGTATATTGGCAATTCCTTTTCTGCATTTCTCGCTCGGCTTGGAGTGTGTGGGACAGAAAGAAGGTAGATGTGTGACAAAGTGGCCCAGGTTGCCTTGAAAGGCTCATTTTTGGATATGGAGGAAGTTTATGGAGGCACTTCGAACGGTGTTGGTTGAGGTTACGGAATAGAAATGGAAATGTGTGAATGGTGTGTGTGTGTGTGTGTGTGTGTGTGTATGTGTGTGTGTGTGTGTGTGTGTGTGTGTGTGTGTGTGTGTGTTGCAGGAGTGTGTGTGTGTGTGTGTGTGTGTGTGTGTGTGTGTGTGTGTGTGTGTGTGTGTGTGTGTGTGTGTGTGTGTTGCAGGAGTGGGTGTGTGTGTTGCAGGAGTGGGTCATGAGTGGGTGTGGTTTTGCATGAATGGTTTTGCATAAAATCTTTTTCCATGGGTGGTGCATGTTGGTAAGGGTAGGTGGTTGGTTGGTTGGTTGGTTGTTTTTTTTTGTTTTTTTTTACTGTTATTATTATTTCTTATTTTGTGTATGTGAGTGAGTGAGTGGGTGAGGGTGTGTTTTTGCATGAATGAATTTTTGCATGTGTGTTTTTTGTATGTTGAGTGGTGTATGTTGTAAGGGTAGGTGGGTGGTTGGTTGGTGTTGTGTGTGTGTGTGTGTGTGTGTGTGTGTGTGTGTGTGTGTGTGTGTGTGTGTGTGTGTGTGTGTGTGTGTGTGTGTGTGTGTGTGTGTGTTGTGAATGAATGAATGATCTGGTGTGTTTTGTTGGTGAGTGGTGAAGGGTATAAAGGTGGGTGTTTGAGTGTTTCACCATGTTTACTTGTTTGGTGCTGTGGATCCTGCAAGTGGAGGTGATTTTGTTGTTGTCGGCTGCGTTCGCACTGGTTGGGGGTGGGCGTATGTGCGCATCCAGGTGTAGTTGCTGCATGTGGAGGTGTATGTGCCCCTGCTGGCCCACCTTAGCTGACTGTATCGAGGTTGAAGGGCTGAAACGGGATGATGCTGAGGACCTCAACTGAGGACCCAGTCAGTGCGGCACACTTGTGGCCAGGTGTGTTTTGAACTTATATTATATATATATATATATACAGACTTGGCATTTAATATGGAATATATATATTTTTTCTTGACTTGGGTTTACTTTCTTAACTCAGTATATCAATCTGGTGAGTTTCTTTTACACTTTGGTGATTTATTTGTTTAAAGAACCATGTCACTGATTGTCTGTCGCAGCAAGAAGTCAACAACAGGATTATATCACAGGTGGCGTGGCAAAATGTACGGACAGGTGCATTTGATGATTGGCTTCACAGTCGGGTATACAAGGGTTGTTGCGTTCTGTATTAGTGGAAAACAACTGCTGCACGTCTCCAAAAGTTATTGCGGTTTCCTCTGGAGATGGTCCGTCAACTCGACAATGCTGTTTGTCATGGAGTGGTGGCTTTACGAAATTACGGCATGAAACAGCATGCTATTGCTCGGCAATATGGCATCACTCAAGGTCAGGTGTCAAAGATCCTGAAACGAAATGCTCAGAGGGGTGTCCCTACTCCAATACCGAGGCCAGGACGTCCCCGCAGAACCACAAGGAGGGATGATCGCCAGCTGCACCGGTTAGTCTGCAATGGCCGTACCAAGTCGGCTAATCGGCTTAGGGCTGAGTGGCAGCAACTGACAAATGTGCCTGTATCCAGAAGGCAGGTCAACCAACGACTGGTTCAAGCAGGCTATCGTGCCAGTCGTCCCCTGAGAAAGCCACGCCTGATCAGACATCTCCGCCAGCACCGATTGCAGTGGGCCAGAGAGCACCGTCAATGGCAGCCAGGACACTGGAATCACGTGATCTTCAGTGACGAGTCTAGATTTCTGGTCTATCGTCAAGATGGCCGTGTCCGAGTGCGCAGACAAGTGCATGAAGCCTACAACAAAGATTGTATAGTGCCAAGAGTCCAAGCTGGAGGTGGTGGGGTGACCGTTTGGGCTGCTTTTCATGCAGGGGGCAAAACTGACCTGGTTGTTCTGAATGGAAACCTGAACCAGTTTAAGTACAGGGCCATTCTGGAAGAAACATTGCTTCCATTTGCTTGTGCAGCCTTTCAAGGAAATTTTGTCTTCCAAGATGACAATGCACGGCCTCATCATGCTCGCATGATCCAACACTTTCTTGCTGACCGTGGTGTAGAGCATATGTAGTGGCCTGCCATGTCCCCGGATATGAATCCGATAGAGAACTTGTGGGCAGAATTAACGCGTCAAATCGACGACTTGGACCAGCAGCCTACCTCTGTGCGTGAATTGCAGCAGGCTATTGTCACTGCATGGCAAGCGATTCCTGTCCAAACCTTGGCGAATCTCGTGAACAGCATGCCTCAACGTGTACATGCTCTCCTGAATGCTCGTGGGGGTTACACCAAGTACTGAACTGTAATTTTACTGTCCGTAATCCCAGTCGTAATTTAACTTTTGTTTTTGTTAAAAAAAAATTGGCTAATGCGCAAAATAAAGAGATACTTCTGGAAAACGTACAGAAGTTTAACACAGTACTGTCCATGAATTGAGTTCGATATCAGTTTACATCACTTTCAAGGATCAATTTATTTGTTTCGAAATGTCAAATGTGGTTTTTGTTTCTTTTAAAGGTCACATTAACAAAATCTAGAATAATTTCAACATAATTCCAATGAACTTTTGGTTCTAAGAGATCTTGAAAAGTAAGTTCACCCCCACAAAAAAATATTCCATATTAAATGCCAAGTCTGTATATATATATATGTATATATCATCAATAAAAGTCATTTTCTGTGTGTCTGTTTGTCTGTATGTGAAACGCCCAAATTACGAGGCCAATTGACACCAAACTTGACACAGACCAAATTGGACATCCTGTTGAACATAGGCTACTTGTTGTTTTTTTAAATACTAGGGCGTGCCCGCACGTACGTGCTTGCCCGTACGTGCGTGCAAAAAAACATGCGTGCAAACAACAACAAAAAAAAACTTTGAAACCACGTGGCAGTAATGACCACAGAACCCCCCCCCCTCTATTTACATGAAATGGTTTGGTCCATTGGCAACTTTGAAACCACGTGGCAGTAACGACCACAGAACCCCCCCCCCCCCCCCTCTATTTACATGAAATGGTTTGGTCCATTCGCAAAGCCAAAGCGAACGGCTTGCGAGTACGGTGACCATACCTTGGGAACCACTTGTCCGATTAATTTCAAACCTTGAAAAGGCACATCCTCGGGTCCCCAGCAATATACCTGGCAAGTTTCAAGTATATCGGACCGGTAGTTGTCGAGAAACAGCGGTCGCATACATACATACAGACAGACACACACACACACACACACACACACACACACACACACACACACACACACACACACACACAGAGAGATTACTGGAATTATAGATAGATGACCATGGCTAATGATGATATTGCTAAATTCAATTCAAAATTATATTGTGGCAGTTTGTGGGTGCGGAGTCAATGTCACCCTTTCACACCTCCTCCCGGCGCTGAGTTTGACTTCTTCCTCCCTCGCATTTCCCTTCTGATTTGGGGGCTATGAGACGTGTGAGAATTGTTTTTTTCGAGATTTTTTCCTTGCTTTGTTTTTGTCAGAATTAAACTTTTAATTTTACTTTTACAATAGGTAATAATTATCATTTTACAAATGTGTTGTATATTGTTCCTTTCCTATTTCTTTCGCTTCTTTAACAGTTCTGTGAACACATGGACCAACTGTGTTCTCTATTGGTAATGGGAAGAGATCTCCACTCCCCTCTTCAAAGGGATTTTCCTGTTCATAAAAGACATGAACTAGAGACTCTACAAAGTTTGCTATGAATCATGTTTGGCCGGCAGCTGACTGTTCATCATGTGGTGCCACTTTTTGTTTATCCTGTGCACTGCTTTAATTCTATGAATTCTCTCACCAACCTAACCATTTCAGGAGCAGCCACCATCCATCTCAATAATGCAAAAGTGTTTTATTTTAAGCCTATTGCATCACCTTCGCCTTTTACCATGTGACTGTTTTGTTTGTGTGCCTGATCGATGGAAATGGATGACAAACTTTGGTTTGTTTTCTGCACTGCGAATTTGCCCCGTTGAAATTGGATTTTCATGTCTCGATGATTTCGTGGTAACTCTAGCATATCTCTGATGTGTACAGGCAACCAATGGGCATAGTTTGTTTTGTCTAAAACAAAAAACCATGGAACACTTTGAAGCAGTGCGGCAATATAGGCTAATGCTTGAAATTTGATTGTCCGAGTGAGCGCACATTCTCGGATAAGCAGTTCAAAATGAAGGACGGCATGCCAGTATTGGAGCTGCAGACTGATCCCAGGAGCACTTTGATTGATCGGTGGGAACGTGGCTGAAAGCAAGTGACGTGTGGGGCTAGCCGACCAATCATATCGCTCCTTGCAGCCTGTGAGCCACTGGGGTGACCGGAACACTAAATTCAATAACTAAATGTCGTCTGAGAGCCGCGGAACACCATGGCTGTATTGTTAACATATAATCAATCTTTAACCCATTCCCTGCACGCCTGCAGCCATGGATGCTATTATTATTAAGCTCTCGGTTACAGAAAATCTGGCGAGTTTTTGAAAAAAAGGGCCCTTGCGGTCCGAGGGGGGCAGGCCATAGCACCACTGCCCCCTCCCGCCCCCCACTCCCCCCCGGATTCACGCATGTAAACACTGAAAATTATTTCATAGCATATGTCACTTGATCAGTCGTCGATATGGCATTTGGCAGTCACATAATTACTTCTGCTACCGAAGGTGGACGGAGGTTGTGTATTCACAACTGTTTGTCTGTCGGTTTGTTTATTTGTGAACAGGATATATCAAAAACTTGTGAACGGATTCAGACAATTTTGTGGAGACGTTGTGTATGTGACGAGCACAAAGTGATTCGATTTTGGTGAAGATCCGGATCTGGGTCTGAGAATTTTTAATTTTTAAGTGATTCGTCACCATTGAGATATAGGGCCAAAATCGACATGTGGCATGATATTTCAAATAGTTGTGGATGGCTTGTGACAAAACTTGGTGGGTGAGTTGGGCAACTGACAAGAACAAGCTGATTAGATTTTGATTCGAGTTCGAATCCAGATCTGACCTATCGGTGGTTACAAAACGCAAACTGTTCAGCCTGGTGGAGGTATGCTCTATACCAAGTGTCATTCTAGTTGTTGTCTGTCTCATCCTGCTCTGTCGAAATGAGCATTTCAGGCACATGTGTTCTTTTCATGTACTATAAAATTGGATTTGTTGTCCCCTAAAACATCAGAATAGACACCATGATCATTATTCTAAGTCATATAGAAGCTTCAAATTTCAGTCAAACATTGCCTCAAAAAAGAGAACCATGACAATCACAAGTACATATGGGCAGGGTGCAGCCCGAAGTGGAGATCGGTTTCTGAGGTTTGGGACATGGAATGTGGGGACAATGACAGGGAGATCAGGAGAAGTGGTGGAAGTATTGGTCAGAAGAAGAGTGGACATATGTTGTGTGCAAGAGACGAGATGGAAGGGAAGTGGTGTGAGATTGGTGAAGGGTAGGCAGGGACAGAAATACAAGTTTGCGTGACAAGGGTGCCCGGAGGGCGTGAATGGTGTTGGTGTCCTGTTTTCTGAGGAGTTTGTAGACAGTGTGGTGAGTGTGACTAGAGTGAGTGATAGGTTGATGATGGTGAAAATGATGATTGGAAAGCTCTTGGTGAACGTCATCTCGGGATATGCTCCGCAGGTTGGTCGAAGCGATGAAGAGAAGGACAAGTTCTGGTGTGCGATAGAGAAGCTGATGGAAAACGTGAAAGATGAGGAAGTTGTTGTGGTGGGAGGAGACCTGAATGGACATGTGTGAAGGAGTATGGATGGTTTTGAGGGAGTTCATGGGGGTTATGGATATGGTGTGAGAAATGGAACAGGTGTAAGGATTTTGGAGTTTGCTGATGGAGCTGATTTGTTGATTTGTAATACTCAGTTCCAGAAAGAGGACAATAAGCTTGTTACATACACGTCAGGTGGGTCGACGACAACCGTTGACTACCTGATGGTGCGTCGGCGAGATAGGGGGCACCTCCGGGACACAAAGGTGATCCCGGGGGGGGAGGCTGTTTCACAGCACCACTTGGTTGTCTGCGACATAAGGGTGAAAGGTGCGAGGAGAGCTCGGTGGGTGAAGTACCAACCGAGAATGAAGGTGTGGAGGTTGAAAGAGGTGACAGTAAGGGAGGCATTAAAAGAGAGGCTGAGTAGGGTAGAGGATGATGTGGTTGAGCTTGAAAGTGGTTGGATGTCAATGAAAGCTAGTCTGTTGGGAGCTGTTGGTGAGGTATGTGGATGGACAAAAGGACCACCGAGGCACTCGGAAACATGGTGGTGGGATGTTGAGGTTGGAAAGAGGATTGACGAGAAGAGGAAGAAGTTCAAAGAGTGGCAGAAGGCGAAGGGTACGGGAGCAGAAACAGCAGAGCATGAAAGTTATAAGGCAGCCAGGAAGGCTGCAAAGAAAGAGGTAGCAAAGGCGCAGGAGGCATGTAGGAAAATGTTCGGAGAACGCTTGGATTCGGAAGAGGGTCAGAAAGCAGTATTCAGGATTGCAAAGCAGATAGCGAAAGAGAGGTGTGATGTGATGGGGGTGAGTTGCTTGAAGGATGAAGTGGGACAAATCGTTGTCGACCCAGATGGAATTAAAGGAAGATGGAAAAGATATATGGAAATGCTGTTGAATACAGAGAATGAATGGGATGGCAACATAGAGAGTAACCCAGTTTTAGGACCGGCAGAGAAGATAACTGAGAAGGAAGTTGAGGAAGCGATAAAAGCAATGAAGAGTGGAAAAGCGGGAGGGCCGACGGGAGTTGTGGGAGATATGTTGAAGGCAGCAGGAAGTTGGGTGTGAAGAGAATGACAGAGATCTGTAATCTGGTGGTGAAAGAAGGCCGCATTCCAGTGGATTGGGAACTGAGTACCCTCGTCCC
The DNA here is from genome assembly GCF_964187855.1 of Myxine glutinosa. NCBI lineage: Eukaryota > Metazoa > Chordata > Myxini > Myxiniformes > Myxinidae > Myxine > Myxine glutinosa. Next base: position 97,675,237 of record NC_136266.1, on the reverse strand, counting down.
TCTATACAAGGGTAAAGGTGACCCTCTGGAGTGTGGCTCGTACCGAGCGATAAAGTTATTGGAGCATGGAATGAAGGTATTGGAAAGGGTGTTGGAGAGGAGGATAAGGAAGAAAGTGAAGATCGACGAAATGCAGTTTGGATTTATGCCAGGAAGAGGAACGACAGATGCGCTTTTCATTGTGAGGCAGTTGCAGGAGAAGTACATGGATAAGAGGAAGAAGTTGTTTTTTGGGTTTGTTGATCTGGAGAAAGCATTCGATAGGGTTCCACGCAAAGTATTGACATGGGCATTGAGGAAGTTAGGAGTGGAGGAATGGTTGATCAGAGTAGTGATGGCAATGTACAAAAGAGCACGCACAGCTGTAAGGACGAAGGACGGGAACAGTGGTGAGTTTGAGGTGAAGGTGGGAGTGCATCAGGGGTCGGTACTAAGTCCACTACTATTTGTAGCTGTGATGGAGGTGCTGGCTCAGACCGTAAAGGAGGGTTTACCGTGGGAGTTGTTGTATGCAGATGATCTGGTGTTGATTGCGGAAAGTATGGATGGACTGAAGGAAAAGATGAACAAGTGGAAGGAATGTATGGAGACAAAAGGTCTGAAGGTGAATATCGGAAAGACAAAGGTGATGGCAAGTGGTAAAGCATGTGGTGAGTTGGAAAGAACTGGGAAGTGGCCGTGTGCTGTGTGCAGGAAGGGTGTCGGAGTGAACTCCATTCAATGTACAATGTGTGCTGAGTGGGTTCATCAAAAATGTAGTGGTCTGAGAGGGTCATTAACCAGTGTGGCAGCTACATTCAAATGTAAGGTGTGCACAGAGGGAGCTGCAGATGGAGGAAATGTTGAGTTGGATCTTGGAGACGGCGTGAAGATGGAAGGTGTGAAAACATTTTGCTACCTCGGAGACATGCTGAATGGAGAAGGTGGATCAGACTCGGCAACGGTTGCTCGAGTGAGATGTGCATGGAAGAAGTTTCGGGAACTGAGTGGCGTGCTGATGAGGAGGAGAGTGTCGCTGAAGCTGAAGGGAAAGGTGTATGCTGCATGTGTGAGAAGTGTTATGATTTATGGGAGCGAGACATGGGTATTGAACGTAGAGCAGCAACGAAGGCTGGAAAGGGTGGAAATGCGAATGGTTCGATGGATGTGCGGAGTACCGTTGAGAGAGAGGAAGACAAATGATGAATTGCGAAAGATGATGGGAATATTGCCTGTGATTGATGCTGTGAAGAGGAACAGGTTGAGATGGTTTGGTCATGTATTGAGGAAGGATGAAAGTGACTGGTTGAGAAGAGTGATGGAAGTTAATGTAGAAGGAAGTAGAGGACGGGGAAGACCGAGAAAGACTTGGCTAAAGATGGTGGAAGAAGAAATGCGGGCAAGGGGGTTAACAAGGAGAGATGCAGAAAATAGGGCAAAATGGAGAAGATTGTCATGGGGACCGCAAGGCTAACCCCCGCTCTAGCAGGGAACATGGCCTTAAAATGCATGTTGTTGTTGTTGTATATAGAAGCTGATCTGATATGACAAAACATTCAATCAGCAACCATCTTGTATTTCAGGGAACATGGGCCAAATTGAAATCGGCACCATATCAGGTATTCTTCAATATCAGGTATTCTTCAATATCAGGTATTCTTCAGCACACTAAGATACATTTCCATGCCAATTTTCATGCTGCTATGAAAATGTGCACAAATGATCAGCTGTGTCGCTGCACTAAAGGTGGAAAGGAGAATTGTTTTCTTCAGGGCTACACAAATTATATTATGAAACACAATTTAATTTAAAAAAAGCTCTCAATGGCAGACTGAACGTGCAGAATTCACAGGCAGAGCTTTAATGTTAATAGCATAGCATCCCTGTACAGGTGCTGATTAACCAGATGTTTAGTCACCATCCTCACACAAATGCATATTTTCACATCTGACGGTCATCATTCATTATTATTTTTATTCATATTTGATATAGTCAGGTTCACTGTTTTTTTCGTTAATTTTTTTGGGAGATTAACAAAACTACACATTTTTGGAATATTCAGAGCATGAGGAATCCAAAAATTAATGTTGACATTTGCGTAGACACCTTTGCGAAAATGACACTCAGGACAGTGATGAAGATCTGTAAAAGCATATTCCTGAACGGTATAGACCTCGTAGATCCTGTGTATCGGACTTGTAGTTCAATCTGATACTAACAAGGCTGCTTTCTTGCTTTATAAACCCATACCTATAACTTCAAAGGACTTGCAATATCATCTGTTTATGTAATACAGTTATATCACAAATACAAAGACAATGGTTTTCAATTACCTTTGTTTGTTGCTTTTCTATAATCCTGAGCACTATTTTGAGGCCTCTATTGGATTCCTTGACCCAGAAAACATAGGATTAGCATATTTAATTAAGTTTCTAGGTTGACTAGAAGCCGAGATAGCACAAAATATGTATTTTATGGCGGCCATTTTGAAAATCCAAAATCTGTGTCTGTGCAAATGCCAACATTGATTTTCGGATTCTCCATCCTCTGATGATTCCAAAAATGTACAGGTTTGCTTATCTCCCAAAATTTTAAACGAAATTCTATTTGATAACATAGTGAACCTGACTAATACTGACAAAGAGCATGGAAATGAACCTGTTCATAATTCTGGAGACATACATTATACCTGCACATAACATCACCAAATCAACATGCTTATTTTTCTTAGTTCACCTGGAACATAGTTCCGGGGAGCTTCTGCGATGGCGCGCCATCAGTTTGTCAATCCGTAAACACTTGCAACTTCTCCAAAACCGCTGATGGGATTGTGACTAAACTTGGCACAAATGATATTTAATATGTTGCAAAGCAAGTTTGTTCACAGAATTTAAAGAATCGGGGTATACGGGTGTCAACAAGGGGTCAAATTGGATCCGTTTGACCCCCCAAACCCCCCCCCAACCCCCCCAAAAAAATAGGAATTTGCTTTTTCCCCTGAAACTAAACGCACTATTTCGATGAAACCTGACCACAACCTTCATCACTCGTGATGTACCAAAGTTTGTTCACGGCATTAGAAACAGAACGGCATTCTTTGACGTCACTATGTCGACCTTATAGATATGCCTCCGCCCACATTATTACATCATTATAATACTTCTATCAAGTTTGATTTCAATCCATTCAGCTGTGCCCAAGTTCTCACATTTTTACCTGACATGACCTCTGACCTTTGGCTTTTGATCTCAGGATCCCCAGAATCGAATCAGTTAATCTTTACATCATTATACATATCTGTACCAAATTTGAATTAGATCCCTTTAGCCATTCTCAAGTTATAAACCTATTAGACTTTGACCTTTAACCTTTGACCTCTTGAACACAAAATCTAATCAGTTAATCTTTAGATCATTATACATACCTGTACCAAGTTTGAATTTGTTACTTCAGCCGTTCTCAATTTATAGACCTATTACAGACTTTGACCTTTGACACCAATATCTAATCATTTAATCTTTCCATCGTTATACATACCTGTACTAAGTTTGAATTTGATCACTTCAGCTGTTCTCAAGTTATAGACCTATTACAGACTTTGACCTTTGACTTATGACCCCAGAATATTGGATCACTTCAGCCGTTCTCAAGTTATAGACCTATTACAGATTTGACCTTTGACTTATGACCCCAAATCGAATCACTTAATCTTTACAACATTATACATACCTGTACCAAGTATGAATTAGATCACTTCAGCCATTCTCAAGTTACAGACCTATTACAGATTTGACCTTTGACTTATGACCCCAAATCGAATCACTTAATCTTTACAACATTATACATACCTGTACCAAGTATGAATTAGATCACTTCAGCCATTCTCAAGTTACAGACCTATTACAGATTTGACCTTTGACATTTGACCCCAAAATCTAATAACTGAATCTTTCCATCGTTGTACATACCTGTACCAAGAATGAATTAGATCACTTCAGCTGTCCTCAAGTTATAGACCTATTACAGATTTGACCTTTGAAATTTGACCCCAAAATCTAATAACTTAATCTTTACATCATTATGCATGCCTGTACTAAGTTTGAATTAGATCATTTCAGCCGTTCTCAAGTTATAGACCTATTACAGACTTTGACATTTGACCTATTGACCTCAAAATCGAATCAGTTCATCTTTACATCGTTCTACATAAGTGTACCAAATTTGGTCAGAATCCCATCACTGATTCACACGTTATCATGGTAACAGTATTTTTTTACCTAATATGACCTCTGCCCTTTGACCTTGTGACCCCAAAATCTAATCAGTTCATCTTTACCTCATTATACATACCTGTGTCAAGTTTGACTAAGATCCCTTTAGGCGTTCTCAAGTTATCACGGTAACGAAAACCTATCACGGACGGACAGCCGGATGGAGAACCTGAAAACATAATGGTCTATCCCAAAAACATAATGGTCTAAAAAGGGGGTCTATCCCAAAATAGGGATGGGGGTTGCATCCCAAAATCGGTATTTTTTGGTGTTTGTTTGAAGACGAGACATATGATTACGTCATTATGATTGTGCAGTCGTGGCCAAGAATATTGCCACCATTGCACTTTTTTTCAAATAATGCACCATTTCTTCCATAGAATTGTTGAAATAAAAAAATATTTTGGTATCCAAATTTGTATTTCTTTGGTTTGCAGTGGAACAAAAGAAAAAAAATCTAAAAAAATTACAAAATCTTAGCTTATTCCTCACAGAAATCCTAAAATGGCCCGGACAATATTATTGGCACCTTTTAGAAGTTGTCATAATAAATAGATTTCAAGCAAGTGATTATCCTTTACTTTGGAATTGAACTCACCTGTGGTGAGCTGCAGGTGCCTGCAATATAAAAATCACTCATTCAACTTGTATGAATAGAGAAAAGGAGTCATTCTGCTGTTTTGTGTTACTGTGTGTACCAGAATGACCATGGAGAAAGAAAGAAAACCAGAGAATTGTCTGAGGAGGTCAGAAACAAGTTTGTAGCCAAGCATGGACAATCTCAAGGCTAGAAATCCATCTCCAGAAACCATGATGTTCTTGTGTCCACCGTATGCAATGTTATCAGGAAGTTTAAGGCCCATGGCACTGTAGCCAACCTCCCTGAACGTGGGTGCAAGAGAAAACTTGATCAGAGAATGCAGTGAAGGATTGTTTGAATGGTGGAGAAAACACCTCGATGAACTGCCAAACAGATTCAAGATGGCCTTTTGACACAAGGTACGACAGTTTCAACTCACACCATCAGTTGCCAACTCAATAAAAGGGGGTTCTATGGTAGGAGACCCAGGAGGACCCCACTGCTGAGAGAGAGAGACATAAGAAAGCCTGACTGGAGTTTTCCAAAACACACCTGGACAAGCCAAAATCCTTCTGGGAGAATGGCCTGTGGACAGATTAGACCAAATTAGGGCTTTTTGGGAAAGCACATCATCTCTATGTTTACAGAAAACAAAATGAAGCCTTCAAAGAAAAGAACACCTTCCCTACAGTCAAACATGGAGGAGGTTCAGTAATGTTTTGGGGTTGCTGTGCTGCCACTGGGTGCCTTGAATGTGTGCATGGTACCATGAAATCATGAGATTAGCAAGGCATTTTGGAGCACAATGTTCAAACCAGTGTCAGAAAGCTGGGTCACCGTCGAAGGTCATGGGTCTTGCAGCAGGACAATGACCCCAAACACACTTCAAAAAGCACCCAGGAATGGTTCAAGACAAAACGCTGCACTGTTCTGAAGTGGCCAGCACTGAGTCCAGATTTAAATCCCATTGAACACCTGTGGGGAGATCTGAAAACAGCAGTTGGGAGAAGGCACCCTTCAAATCTGGAAGAAATGGAGCAGTTTGCAGAAGAGTAGGCCAAACTGCCAGTAGAGAGGTGTAGGAAGCTCATTCATGGCTGTAGGAAGTGCTTGACTGCAGTTATTTTGTCCAAAGGCTGTGCTACCAAATATTAAGTCTAGGGTGTCAATAATTCCAAGTCAATGCCATTTCTTATTTCCTGATTTAATAGGACTAGTGAGGGACCTGTGCTACGCATGGGTGGGAGGCCAGAAGCAAATAGACAATGCAGAAACGGCGAATGCTAAAGCATGAAACCAATAAATTCCACATTACTGTAGCACCTTCAGTCGCACGTCAGATATGGACAGCAAGTTCGTGAAGGACTTCCATGAAAAACGTACCCGTTCACAAACAAACAGGTACGTTTGTTGCATACCCAATCAATGGCGAATCTGCATATGGCGATCAGTGAATTTCACGTTTAGAAAGTAGAAACCATCACGGCATTCCGTCATTCACTTGAACCCGATAATCTCTTTTTTTATTCTAAACAGCATAACTCCAATCACAATTTAAACAAGAACAGAGCAATCAGAGATTGCAAACCCTCGCCAGGATGTATTTTCAGTGTTTTTTTTATGGCTTTTGTGTTAAAACAAATATGGCGGCCGAACCACGTGACCGATGACGTCATCATTCTTTTTTTTCTAACCTAATTTATTCCTAGATTATACTCAAGAAATTTCATTTTGATCGGATGAAGTTTTGTACTTGTCGAATTATGACGTCCTAATGGAGGCACCTATGACATCATCATTAACATATTTTATTCCCCATGGAGAGTTCTTTTTTTATTATTGTTATTTATTTTTTATGTTGGAGGCTCCAGGCACGGAGGCCAGGCCTTAAATGAGGGTTATGTAGCCCTCATCGAGGCCAGGCCTTAAATAGAAGAGAAGAAAAGTTTATGATAAAAAGTGTGTGATGTTTGTTTGTGAGAAAGAGATTGAAGCTAGCCCGGTAGCGATAGTTTGAGTGAGACATAAAGTAAAACCAGCAATCATGTAAGATGGTTCCAGGCACCACTTTAACGCTCCTAAGTCAGGACGGTAGTACTACCCTGCGCGGTTGCTGTCTACAACCTACTACCTAAGGAACCAGTCCAACCGGATGAGTGTTTTTTTGGAGACACCATCTCTTTACTGGATGGCCATTGGCTCCCAGAGGGAGCTCAACCGCCCTTTGACAGGTATTGTTTTTAGTCCTGCGTGGTGTCACAGTCACCCTCCCCACTGGCGAGCCAGTGAGGGTAGCCAGTTGAGTCGCCGACTGCCCGACCATGCGGCAGGTAGCACTGGGTTACATGTTACCAGTGGCAGTCAAGAGACTGACCTGACCTGACTGACCTGATGTCATCATTATTTTTTTTCTCCACCAGTTTATGCAGACATGACGCTCAAGAAATTTAAACTCGATTGGATGAAGTTTTGTACTTGTCGAATTATGACTACATAATGGAGGCACCTATGATATCATCATTAACATATTTTATTCCCCATGGAGAGTTATTTACAATGAGCCATGTCTCAATTTTTTCTATTCAGCGCTTTCCGAGATATAGAGGTGCAAAGTTTTCCGGTTTTTCCAAGATGGCGGCCAAACCACGTGACCTATGACGTCATAATTATCATTAAAAAATTATGCAGGTGGAACTGCACCTATGGTGAAAGTTTCCTGTCAATCTGACCAACAGTTGCAGAGAAAATCATATTTATTCTGTGCGGACAAACAGACAGACAAACAAACAAACGGACTCAAATGCAATACCCTCTCCTCTGGCGAGGGTAATAACATTAATATAAAAAATTAACTTTTAACAACATTCGTGACATAAACAAATATTTAAATCCTGATGTGAAGTTCTGTACTTCACACAATTATGGGTGAACACAATTACGAATTCAAAATCGTAATTGCATTCACTCGATTCCAATCATCAATTGATACTTTAACAAAATGATTAACACGATTAACGTTTAACCCTGTGCTGTCTTTCCCTCACGGTCCCCCTGTGCTGTCTTTCCCTCGCGGTCCCTCTGTGCTGTCTTTCCCTCGCGGTCCCTCTGTTCTGTCTTTCCCTCGCGGTCCCTCTGTGCTGTCTTTCCCTCGCGGTCCCCCTGTGCTGTCTTTCCCTCGCGGTCCCCCTGTGCTGTCTTTCCCTCACGGTCCCTCTGTGCTGTCTTTCCCTCACGGTCCCACTGTGCTGTCTTTCCCTCGCGGTCCCCCTGTGCTGTCTTTCCCTCGCGGTCCCTCTGTGCTGTCTTTCCCTCGCGGTCCCTCTGTGCTGTCTTTCCCTCGCGGTCCCTCTGTGCTGTCTTTCCCTCGCGGTCCCTCTGTGCTGTCTTTCCCTCGCGGTCCCTCTGTGCTGTCTTTCCCTCATGGTCCCTCTGTGCTGTCTTTCCCTCGCGGTCCCTCTGTGCTCTTTCCCTCGCGGTCCCTCTGTGCTGTCTTTCCCTCGTGGTCCCTCTGTGCTGTCTTTCCCTCGCGGTCCCCCTGTGCTGTCTTTCCCTCGTGGTCCCCCTGTGCTGTCTTTCCCTCGTGGTCCCCCTGTGCTGTCTTTCCCTCGCGGTCCCCCTGTGCTGTCTTTCCCTCGCGATCCCCCTGTACTGTCTTTCCCTCGCGGTTGTCAGCTCTTTCACGAGCCTCGATTCAGTATTAAAAAAAAAAAAAAAAAAAAAAAAAAACGATTTAACATTAGATTGAATGACGGTTGTATTGGGATATTATCAAACCCGCGCATTGCCGTCATCTGTCGACTTCCGGATTCGCTGCAGGTTCATAATTCTCATCAAAATCTAAACAGTATTTGTAGAATTTCAATAAAAGCCACATCACTGTTGATATCGGTAAATATTATTCCATCGTGTTTGGAAAAACTGGAAAATTGGAAAAACAATATGGCCTATTTTACTCCAGGGCATCCCAGGATTACCCACCCAAAATATCGTTGCGATCGGTTCAGCCGTTTTTGCGGTACCTTCGAACGGACGGACAGACAGACGGACGGACATTTGGTGAATTATAGTAAGATATATTAAGTTCTGAATCAAAAACAAAGGTTCTGCAATATTAACAGTCAAATAAAGAATTGTGGAGACCAAATAATTTTGTCAATTTCAACTTATTTTTAGAGAAAATCGTGAGTTATTTGAAAAAAGTGCAAGGGTGCCAATATTTTTTGGCCACCATTGTACATGCTGCCCTGTCTTCTAGAAACCATTGAAATAGTTTTAAAATAACGTGATACTGTTTAAATACCTCTAGTCGGTGTGGTATACTGCTTTATTCTACCAGGTGAGTGCCTAGGGGTGTTGCCCCTAAAGCCCCTATTCATTTATTGTACGGCAAGGAAAATACGTATGAAAAATGACAAAATTACAAGAAGAAAGAAAGTGGTAGATTAACTAGAATGATAGAAACTCTTCAAAGAGGACAATTTGGTCTGTCATTCACTCGTAATGACAACATCACCAATGGTCGTTCCTTTCACAGTGTTTACTTTTGGCATGATACCCATCCAGGAGATTTTTCATTGGTCTTTCAGCAATCTTAGGGGAGTGTTTAACTGTTTGGGGCTCCAATTGTTCATCCGTTTTTATAAATACCTAGGATTGACTACCTTATTGCTTTCTTGTAGTTTTACCAATCTGTGTTTGGTGAAAGTATTATGTGTTATAATGGAATCGGTCACATCTCACTTTGGGAACATTGACACAGCTTACTTATAATTCCTGCACTGCAACAACAACAGAATAATTTGTTTTTTTAAAGAGTAGCTCTGCCATAGGAATCATTTTGAGCTTTCTCCATACTTGGGAATTGCAGAATCATTAGATATCAATGTTAGAAGTGTGTAAATAACAATAAATCCATTCTCAATTGAAAGTCAATAAGTATCGAACAAGATGGGACCTGAAAAGTCTCACATTTGATCAAAAGGCAACTTACCAGTATGTGCACCAGGAACACTATCAGAGGAAGGAAGATGACTTGTTGAGGAGGGTTTTGTGGCATGATAAGACCTGACTCCATCATTTCCAGGTGGAGTCAAAGTGAGCGAGCATTGGAGTCGAGTCATTCTTGGTCACCACCACCAAAACAATTCAAGTTTCAGCCACCAACGAGAAAGCTTATGGCAATGGTATTGTGCTGTCCGTGCCGATAAGGACCGGTCTCGGACGGATTGCCGATCGAGCTTACACTCTGAGGCGTTCAGTCAAAAATATAGCGGAGAATAAGCACGTGGGGGAGGGTGAAGAGCTTACCTTCACAGGTCCCACCGGACGTCTTCGAACATGCGATGATTAATTTAAGCCGACACAGGATTTAAAATGTACAAAAATACCAGCTTTATTGAAGAAATGCTGGTAACAAAATAACACACGGCAAAATTAAGATTCCTAAATGGGACGTCCCCATACAGACTGGTATACCACACGAAGGGGAAAAATAACTGGTGAAAATAAATGTGTGTGTGTTCCGCAGTTCGCTCCTCCTCACGATTGTCGAAACCTCCAATGTCCCGATTGTAAGAGCGCTATGAACTGTGACTGCACAGCACCAATGCTCCAACGCAAGAGGAGGAAAAATGTCGGAACACAACGGTTCGCCACCAAACCCCACAGCCAAGAGCTCGTAAACTTCGACCGTTCGTTGAGACTGTCCCACCGCAAGTGAGAACATGTCCGGGAGAGCGTTCTTTTGTACTCAAGGCTCTGATGTCATCCCACTCCACCTGTGCCTGCTCCACCAATACAATAGTCCCATCTTAGCAGTCCTTGCTCAAATGAATCCCAGACCAATCGCTGCTCTTCAGGGCGTGGCCTTACTGCCCTGCCTGCTTGATGTGGTGATGTGGCGGCTGTCAGTGTCAGCGGTAGTTGAATGTCTTGTTCCTGTTGCTTTATTTAATGTTATTCATGCACGATTGCTGGCTTTGTGTGTGTGCTGCATTGTCAAAAAGAACAGAGGGGAAATAACAGAGGCAATTACATACAGGGGATTCATTACCCATAATCCCTAACTAACATAACCCCACCCCTCATGGGGACACTTATACACTTACAATCTTACATGACATACGGTCTACCGGATCCCTACTTATGTACATGGGGGTTGTTCTTCTTCATCGCGACATACAGAGAGAGCATGGTAATCTATACACTTCTACCTGGACAAAGGTAATCATTGCCTACCCCCCACAAACGTAGCTGTATTTTAGGAACTAAACGGTGTGCTTCATATGGAATTTATTTAAGGTGGGAAAACAATCAATGTACAACATTCACAACAATGCTGTATAATACAACATTTGCTAGTTTGTCAATCAAGTGAGGCAACCAATACTGCCATAGCCAGATATGTTACCTCAGGGCATGGTTTTACTGCCTGATAATATGCGACTTTCGAAATGACATAATCCGCCACAGAATCCTCGGCATGAATGCGCAGAAATCCCTAGAAACAGGGGTCATTGGGGCAGCCAAATATATATCGTGCATACCAGATGGGGATTGTTATCTAAAATGGCTGATAAAGCTTTTGTTTTTTCTAAATCCATATCTTATGTTTGGTTCTGGGGCTACAAGAGAGATTACACTAGATTTTTGCATCCGTTGGTAAAAGGAGAACCGTGTGTGTGTGTGTGTGTGTGTGTGTGTGTGTGTGTGTGTGTGTGTGTGTGTGTGTGTGTGTGTGTGTGTGTGTGTGTGTGTGTGTGTGTGTATATGTATATATTTTATCCACTGGCAATACAATTACCACTCAATAATCGCAGTAACAGGAAATGATAGGAACTCGACACCTCTCATCCACAGATTTTTCTCGTATTTCCTATATTTCCGTGAGTCTGATTTGCATTCAGGAACACAACAATTATGGTTGGCCATTTTTAAATTACCACTCTTCCATCTAAATTCTGAAAAGTATGTGAGAAAGACTATTTGAATTACACATTTAATACTATCAACAGCAGGTTAAAAGGGCCTGGCGAGAATAACATCGTCCCTGAGAACACACACACAGTGCATGCGAAAAAGGCCTCATCATTTCGAAAATCACATGTTCTTTCTTTTATTTGGTAAATATATTCGCTGCTACTTTATTGGAGACTGGTTGGGAGTTTTCACTCATCTGTAGCCAAGACTTGTCACCTTGTGGTTTCATCTCTTTGGCACCCTCAAAGATTCTGTGGTTGGCATTGTTTAGAAATTATAAAAATGTAAAAGTACATATATGCTGAAATTATCTGTGTAGCCATACCAAAGATTTCTGTGCAGATGGTATCAAGGTACTACTGCACCAACGGGATAACTTTGTGGTGTAGTTGCGGAATACCATAATAAATAGGTGCGTTTTCATCAAATGTAACTTTTGATTTTATAGAACGAAAGGTCCATGTCAACCTTGAACTACCTTCATAGCTTCTTTAGAAAGTATGAGATTAACCTCCATACATTATACCCCATCACCTCACCACTATAGTCTATAGTGGAGCTTCCATGTCACACTTACTTTGATAAATGGCAGTCAAAAGTCCTCGCCATTTACGGTACCATTTGCTGTACATGTTGCCTACAATGTTTTCCTAAACAGGGAAGTTGATGTTCTTTATCTTCTGCTGGCTTTGATCTTATCCTGCACCTTTTGGTTTCTTCCGTATTCATTACACTGGTCAACAGCCAAATTGGTTCTGGCTTATTTTCAATTGTTTCTAACTAATATGGTGCCCACGAATCCGGATCTGACCTTAAAAATTCGCTATCACGTAACCTTGACGTAGTACATCATAAGTGTGGAAAAAAATCTTTAGAGCATGCGAATTTCTTGATTACGTCTCAATAAGTCTATTTATTGTCACAAAAAAATAATATGAACTTAAAGTTTTTATTTACATCACATAAAAAATGTAAATCTCCAAAAATAATATGAACTTTATAAAATATCACAAAAAATAAAATGAACTTTAAGTTTTTATTTACATCACATAAAAAAATGTAAATCTCCAAAAATAATATGAACTTTATAAAATATCACAAAAATTAAAATGAACTTTAAGTTTTTATTTTCATCACATAAAAAAATGTAAATCTCCAAAAATAATATGAACTTTATAAAATATCACAAAAAATAAAATGAACTTTAAGTTTTTATTTTCATCACATAAAAAAATGTAAATCTCCAAAAATAATATGAACTTTATAAAATATCACAAAAAATAAAATGAACTTTAAGTTTTTATTTTCATCACATAAAAAAATGTAAATCTCCAAAAATAATATGAACTTTATAAAATATCACAAAAAATAAAATGAACTTTAAGTTTTTATTTACATCACATAAAAAAATGTAAATCTCCAAAAATAATATGAACTTTATAAAATATCACAAAAATTAAAATGAACTTTAAGTTTTTATTTTCATCACATAAAAAAATGTAAATCTCCAAAAATAATATGAACTTTATAAAATATCACAAAAAATAAAATGAACTTTAAGTTTTTATTTTCATCACATAAAAAAATGTAAATCTCCAAAAATAATATGAACTTTATAAAATATCACAAAAAATAAAATGAACTTTAAGTTTTTATTTTCATCACATAAAAAAATGTAAATCTCCAAAAATAATATGAACTTTATAAAATATCACAAAAATTAAAATGAACTTTAAGTTTTTATTTTCATCACATAAAAAAATGTAAATCTCCAAAAATAATATGAACTTTATAAAATATCACAAAAAATAATATGAACTTTAAGTTTTTATTTACATCACATTAAAAGTGCTTCTGAACTTTACTTTTGCGTTTGTAGGAGCAATCACTTTCACGCTGTAAAGTCCAACAGTCGTCGCCCATCATGTTTGGATTGAATCGGCCTTGATATCGAGTCTCCATGATGACAATTTCCTGGTGAAACCTTTCTCCATGTTCATCACTGACATCGCCAAGATTTTGTGGAAAGAAGTCCAGATGAGAATGGAAGAAATGTATCTTGAGTGACATTCGAGCATCGAGCGCCAGGTAACTCTTCAACATTTTGTCCACAAGCTCTTCATAATTTGGTGCTCGAAATTTTCCAAGGTAATTGTTAGCAAGAGCCACAAAGCTATCCCAAGCAACGCTTTCCAGCTCAGATAGTCTCGTTACAAAGTCCTGATTAGTGAGTACAAGACGAATTTGACCCGAATTTCGGCTGTGGCTGATATACTGGTTCTCAAAAACTGGATGTGTTAGTGGAAATTGGATATCATAATCGAAATCTACAGGTTCATGTTGGTTAGAATCACCTCAAAATATGCTAGAACCATAAAACTTTTAAAATTTTGTTGACCAGTGTTATCTTCCCACAAACATTCATCAACTAACCTAACCTTTGTGAAAACTCCTTATCTGAATAAATTTCCTCATCTCTATACTTGTTCTGCACTTTGAGCAACTTTTCACAACAACATACAGTCCCACTCTCATGACCTATTGTGCTGCTCTTCCTCGTTAGGTGTGCCCACCTGCTTGGCATGCAATGATTTATGGCCTGAAATGCAGCTTCTGTGACTTTTAAGCAACCAATAAGATTACCCTGATTAAATTGAGTCTTTTAACACAGTGACAGCAAGATGGACCCCATGGTTCTATTATGGACCCCATGGTCCTACTGTCGCACGGTATTATAGGTAAAGGTCTTATAGTGCTTCTTGATCAACATACAATGTACTGTATTCCACTTTGACCTGGCTCACCAACTCCTCATGGTATCCTATTGCCTTAAAGGGCCACAGACACAGAAAATCATGTTTGGTTTAATTCATACATATTGCTTCACCTAACACTTAATCGTTGTTCTTTTTTAAAAATAAATATGCTGGAAGTAAGATAAAGTACTGTATTATGTATGTTTTTGGGTGTCCTTTTATGCTCGCTTGGCTCCGCCACCTAAAAAACGGCGATTTGATTGCCCATGTGACCCGCTACGTCATCTCGAGGATATTTTTGCTGCGGGTAGTTTTTATAATGATTTTAACTATCGGAAGCATCTTGATCAGAAAAATCTTCGTCAAATTTACTTTCTGTCGAGTCGTAAGTGAGTTATCTGTTGCATGCTGAGACAACTCTTGCGCTTGATTACGTCATAAAGATGGCGTCATGACCATCGCTGTTTTTGTGGCGGTACCTGACATTTTTTGCTTTTTTAACGAACACCTCAAAAAGTTATTAGAATTAAAAGCCACACTCAGTTCTTTATTTAGTACTTACAAATCAATATAATCACATAAATGTTTTTTTTCCTGTGTCTGCCTTTTAAGCCCTCTTTTACTAACATTAGCGGTGTGTTCAGTTACCAAGCGCTAGCTAGCTGCTTTGTAACTGCAGCTCCTTATCAATGGTTTCGAATGGAGTTGCTGCTTGATTGCTTAAGCCACTTGTCGAGCGCCCCTACACGGAACTTGGGAACGGAACACACCGCAGGCATGATGCTTTACTCATGGTATGAGCCATGACAGTCAAATACATTCACTCCTGCATCAGCTCCTGCTTAGTTGGTAACTCAGCATACTCCTCAATATGTACATATTGTTATGTCGGTAGGATAGAGCAATATCTAGAGTCAGGTAGATCTGAATAGGTAACATGCTTCGTCTGTCGCGGTAGGGAATCTACCTTGTAATTTCTGTGTGTGTAGTCCGGTTTGTCGGGTAAGAGTATACCTGTGAACGTACCAGGATGTTCGGGTGTTAGATAGTGTAGGGATTACGATAAACCCCTGTGTGTCAAACCTGGTAGCCAAACCTTTGTCCCTTATGGCAATGCATACCCATATAGACACTTAGACAGACCCTGTAGTGCACACAGTAACTAAATTCCCTTCCCTGACAATGACTTTGGAAGAAAACGGACAGGAAACCAGGCCAGGACACAGCCGATGATGGCTGCCGCCGGTCGCATCATGAACTTGCATAGCAACATGCCCAGGAGGCCTGTGATTGGAGGGAAGGCACTGGGGGGTTCGGTGGAAGTCGCTGGTTGGTGGCGCGCCAAGGCTGACGTCGTAACCCAGGTTATATAAGGGTGCGCCGAACGACATTTTTCCTCTTGCGCAGCTCTAGCCCTGGTGCTCTCTGGCTCTCTGGCTGTCTGGACGTGCTTGAAGCTCTTGCGTTTCTTCTTGGTCTTGAGAGGTCCTGGTGGTCGTTGGCTCGCCATCTGCGTGGTGCTTGGAGCGGTGCTCGGTGCCTGTGCGGGAGCGGGGCTTGGTGCTGTGAACGGGCGGGACCTCATGTGCGAATGGAGAGGGCGTTGGCTCGGGCCTAGCAGAGCGTGGGTGGATTGGAGCTTGGAACCGGACGGGGCCGTGTTGAACGGACACTGCACTACAGACAAGATAAGACTGCACTCACGCCCCACATTTACACTTACATGACAATTTCTTTTGTTCATTCATCCCTGTGTCCTGTTGTTGAGTCTGGTGTGTGGGGTCCAAAGTTAGGAGCATTATTTTATCATCGTCGCGTTTCATTGTCTCGGGTTCCGAAAAAAACGTGTTTATTTTTGTACATTCTAATTCGGTGTCGAGTACATTAATTTCCCTGCAGCTGCCGTCGGTTCGCTGAAGATAAGCGCTTTTGCCACAGCTTCCACTTCCCTTCTTCCTCCCACGTTTTATAGCCGAATCCAAGTTGGTCGTCGCCTCAATTAAATCCGTTTGGTCCATCCGCGGTCCCTGGTATTAACTGGAAGGGTCCACGCGACAATATGAATTACACATTCTTGAAGGATAAACACAGTCATTTCAATGACACACCAATAAAGCCATCATAGGAGGCTGATCAAACATCTTACTCGTATCAACATTATCATTATCGTTAATTATAATCATAATTAAAGCGAATCGTTTTTACTTGCACAATGGATTCTGAGTTCAGCGATTGAAGATTTAATTTGATATTCTGCACGTGCTGCTGTAAGATGGGATTTAGGTTCCTGGATATCCCAACAAAATTCACTTCTCTGAAACTCATTAAAGGAATGTCGCATCGCTTTACTATTCATTCAGAAAAGGTTTAGTCCTGACAATACAGATGTGTAATTCAACTCTGCATCTCTCAAGCCTCACAGATTTATTTCAATTCCTCTGGAGCTGTGTTGACTATACTCTGCCATTATTCGAAAAACCTACATTTGGCATTACTATTCTGCCTAACCCGTTTTTGCTTTTCCTGATCATGCTTGCAGTGATAACACTCTTGTGCAAGACAGTTACCATAAATTATAACGGCATTTGATGCTTTTAAGAACAGCTTCGTCAATTAAGATGACGAAAAGCCATCTTTGGATCATAATCACCATATGTAAATGACAGCTTTGCACTTCTTTTCATCTTGAACGTGATTTCTTTTCCCAGAGCAACCATAAGATAATTGACATGATCTCCTCTTGCAACAATTTCCTTTTCCCCTGATAGATAAGGATGTTTTTCTTGTAGAATTTTGTGACCTATTCATGGCACTGTTTGGTTGGTTACCTAAAATTTTGTAGGACAGAGGACACACACCTTGTCTTCCAGGATTGGATCGATTTTTTCTTTTTTTGCATACAAAGTCGAGGCTTGTGTAACAGGTAACACGTCAAAC
This sequence comes from Myxine glutinosa, assembly GCF_964187855.1. Taxonomy (NCBI): domain Eukaryota; kingdom Metazoa; phylum Chordata; class Myxini; order Myxiniformes; family Myxinidae; genus Myxine; species Myxine glutinosa. The sequence goes on along the minus strand of NC_136266.1, from coordinate 97,657,736 downwards.
ACAAAAACATAAACAAAGACGCATAAAACATAATAAAGGGAGCGGGAGACAAGAGGGGGAGAGAGAGAGAGTGGGAGACACAATGGCCTGCTTTTTGAGAGTTGCGCGCATCTTTAATCTTCATAATCGATGTGCAGGTGAGATACCCGGCCTTACTCTTCCATCCAAAGGGACAGCATGTTCCAATGTACAGCCCCCTGCTGGCCTTGTTTCAGAATTAAAGCTTTTTTTATTTATTTATTAAAGTTGACCCCTTTCTCTATACCCTAACCCAAAGCAATATGAATCTGGCTATTGCAATGCTTTGACACCAATACAAATTAGGACACTAGGCATCAAAAAGCTACATATATCGAACAAAGTGTCAAATGGTCATTGGAGAATTTAAATTGCATCAGACATGGCAATAAATGTGAATTGTTGCTTCCAGCCTGCCGGCTCGATGACAGAAGATGTCATTTGTATATTTGCCCCCTCAATCCCTACCCTTTTAGAATCCTGTGCGGCATGGGCAACTTGCTAATGTTTACAATGGACATTAAATATCCCACATTATCTTTTGATAAAATTCTGCGTTATGTGCCGGTACCGTGACCGCATTCAATGCTTGCTTTTATGTATAACGAGTCGGGTCACCCGTGCGAATGCCACGGGCATGGAGGTGTATCGTTGCGATCGGTGTAGCCGTTTTTGTGGGACCCAAGACAATAATGTTAGGCAGGAGTCCAAACCTGAAAATGCTGGAAACCAAAGCTGAAATTGGAAAAACAATATAGCCCATTTTACTCCAGGGGGTCCCAGGATTACCCACTCAAAATTTCGTTGCGATAGGTTTAGCCGTTTTTGCGGTACCTGGGAACGGGCAGACGGACAGACAGACGGATGGACATTTGGTGAGTTATAGTAAGATAAGCTCTGCCTGTTGGAGGTTGGAGAGCCAAGATGTAAATATGCCACAGGCATGACTGGCCAAATGGCCTTTACCTATATAATGATTACTTGTGTCACAAAACCTAAAGGATCTTTAATTGTTCAATCTCCAACCAGTAGGTGGGTTCTCCAACTAGTCCAACGAACACTCCAACGTGTCTATTAAAACGAAAAAGCACTTGCGACATACAAAGCGCACCAGCCCAGTGATGTACACTACAAAGCGATTGACGAATGTATATTCTTTTCCCTCTCTCATTCTGCTTTACCAATTATGTACACTCAGAACAATTGTGGAATCCCCTACCTCGACTAACTACTCGTAATTATTAGAAAGTTCTATAACCAGAAACAACTAGAAATTGCTCATTAACACAAGTCAATATCCAGACTCACTGCTCACTCACTTCCACTCTTACATTCATGTTTTTTCCACTGGTGGAACTAAATTCGACATTCTCTTTAATCTCATCCTTCCCTCCAGGACTTCAAGACACCTGTTCACCACCATCTTAGGTCATTCCCCATCCACAACCACTATATTTTCTACCCCCATTAACACTCCTCAAACCCACATCTTTCCGGGTTTCCTGTTTTTCCTTCCACTTCTGTGATTGAAAGTTTGTGGCTGTATCCATCCTGTCCCCCCCCCCCCCCCCCCCCGTGTCGTCCCTTTGCTCGCATATTTTTCCCCACGTCCATTATTTCTCCAAGTCTCGCTCCCCTTTGTCCCTCAACCTTGTTGTTGCTGTGTCCCCCACTCTCTCTACTGTTCTTTTCATTCTGTTGCATCCTTGTCCATTCTGTGTTCTAGCTCCTCCATGAGCTTCGACACCGCATACAAAAACAGATACATCTTGTGAGCTGACGGAGGGTATGGAGGGAGAGTACGTGCCAGAAATTGAAATAACCATATTTTGACATTAGTTAAGCGATAAAGCACATTTTCTATGTTTTTTTTTATAAGTGACAAATAACTCTAACTTTAATTGTTGGAAGTTATGGTATACTTGCTTCTCATTCTGTAGTCTATAGATTATTCAGGATTATTTAAATGGTAGCTTAAGTAGCTTTAACACTGGAAGAGAGCATAGAGGACATCAAACTTGTCATATATACATCCAATTTATTTTTACCTTACTTATTCCAATATATATTCATTGACTTTCTTGTATTAAAGGTCACATGAGAGAGAAAGGGGACAAGAAGAAGAGAAACAATCAGACGTTTTAAACTTGGGTTATGGTGTGCAAAATGATTTTCAAAGGTGAAATCGCCTTTGGCCTATTTCACCCAAATTGAGTCCGTTCATCTTTGTATTATCTCTATACTTGTGCCAAGTTTGGTTGGAATCCCTTCAGTGGTTAACAAGTTATCTTGGTAGCAAAGAACGATAACGTACAGCCAGAGGGACAAACCCGAAAATATAATGCCTCTGGCTGCCGAGGCATGAAAAGATGGAGAACAAAAAGAGATGCTCCTGAGTTTAGAATTCAATTTAGAAAAGGTCAAACGTTTCTGTTACCTTGGAGACACAATAGAGGCATCAGGAGGAGCAGAATTAGCCGTTAGATCAATAATAACGTCAGCCTGGAATAAGTCGAGGCAATTAGGTGGGTGGTATCTTGAAGCACAGAAACATTCCACTTTCTGTAAAAGTTAGACTTTATACAGCTTGCATCAGACTGGTATTGATGTATCGAAGCGAAACGTGGACACTGCAGACAAAGATGTGAAAATAATTGAAAGAAACAAATATGAGAATTATACGATGGATGAATTGATTGCATCTGAAATAAAGAATGCCGAGCTCATAAATCAGGAAGACATTAATAATAAACACTTATGAAAAATAACTTGGGAATAGTTGGAATAAAACAAATTAGGAATAAAAATAACTTAGGAAGAGTTGGAATAAAAATAAATTATGAATAAAAATAACGTAGGAAGAGTTGGAATACAAATAAGTTAGGAATAAAAATAAATTAGGAATAAAAATAACTTGGGAAGAGTTGGAATAAAAATAAATTAGGAATAAAAATAACCAGAAGAGTTGGAATAAAATAAATTAGGAATAAAAATAACTTAGGAAGAGTTGGAATAAAAATAAATTAGGAATAAAAATAACTTGGGAAGAGTTGGAATAAAAATAAATTAGGAATAAAAATAACTAAGGAAGAGTTGGAATAAAAATAAATTAGGAATAAAAATAACTTGGGAAGAGTTGGAATAAAAATAAATTAGGAATAAAAATAACTTGGGAAGAGTTGGAATAAAAATAAATTAGGAATAAAAATAACTTGGAAAGAGTTGGAATAAAATAAATTAGGAATAAAAAGAACTTCAGAAGAGTTAGAATAAAAATAAATTAGGAATAAAAATAACTTTGGAAGAGTTGGAATAAAAATAAATTAGGAATAAAAATAACTTTGGAAGAGTTAGAATAAAAATAAATTAGGAATAAAAATAACTTCGGAAGAGTTGGAATAAAATAAATTAGGAATAAAAAGAACTTCGGAAGAGTTAGAATAAAAATAAATTAGGAATAAAAATAACTTAGGAAGAGTTGGAATAAAAATAAATTAGGAATAAAAATAACTTGGGAAGAGTTGGAATAAAAATAAATTAGGAATAAAAATAACTTGGGAAGAGTTGGAATAAAAATAAATTAGGAATAAAAATAACTTGGGAAGAGTTGGAATAAAAATAAATTAGGAATAAAAATAACTTGGGAAGAGTTGGAATAAAAATAAATTAGGAATAAAAATAACTTGGGAAGAGTTGGAATAAAAATAAATTAGGAATAAAAATAACTTTGGAAGAGTTAGAATAAAAATAAATTAGGAATAAAAATAACTTCGGAAGAGTTGGAATAAAATAAATTAGGAATAAAAAGAACTTCGGAAGAGTTAGAATAAAAATAAATTAGGAATAAAAATAACTTAGGAAGAGTTGGAATAAAAATAAATTAGGAATAAAAATAACTTGGGAAGAGTTGGAATAAAAATAAATTAGGAATAAAAATAACTTGGGAAGAGTTGGAATAAAAATAAATTAGGAATAAAAATAACTTGGGAAGAGTTGGAATAAAAATAAATTAGGAATAAAAATAACTTGGGAAGAGTTGGAATAAAAATAAATTAGGAATAAAAATAACTTGGGAAGAGTTGGAATAAAAATAAATTAGGAACAAAAATAACTTGGGAAGAATTGGAATAAAAATAAATTAGGAATAAAAATAACTTGGGAAGAGTTGGAATAAAAATAAATTAGGAATAAAAATAACTTGGGAAGAGTTGGAATAAAAATAAATTAGGAATAAAAATAACTTGGGAAGAGTTGGAATGAAATAAATTAGGAATAAACATACCTTAGGAAGAGTTGGAATAAAAATAAATTAGGAATAAAAATAACTTTGGAAGAGTTGGAATAAAAATAAATTAGGAATAAAAATAACTTGGGAAGAGTTTACTTATTTGGTAATTGGTATGCCATGTGCAACAAAGGATTCAAAGATGAGGCTGTAAAAGCAATAAAGCTCTTGGTAGAAGGAACAAAGAAGAGAAGACATCGTAAAATGACATGCGCTGAAAATGTTAAGAAAGATATGGCATGTTTGGGTTTGCATGATCAACTGACGCAATGGATAGATCCGTGTGGAGGACCATTTGACCAACCCTCTGAAAAATGGGGGGTTTTCTCAACAACATATATTCCTACTCTCATGACCTATTGTGCTGCTCTTCCTCGTTAGGTGTGCCCACCTGCTTGGCATGCAATGATTTATGGCCTGAAATGCAGCTTCTGTGACTTTTAAGCACGTTCTAAAAAAAGTGTTCCAAAAACGTTTTCTGGTGGTGGTGGTGGTGGTGTTGTTGTTGTGTGTGTGTGTTTGTGTGCAGTATCAGTTTTGGTGTCCTGTGCAGGATAGGACGAATCATACAGTTGCTGACTATTCTCAGTCTTTTTCTCAAACTTTTGACCGTTGTGTACAAAAACCCAACCCATAAACCTAGTGTTACGCATAAGATGCAAATGAGGAAAAATGGAGTGTATAAAGGATGAAATAATGACGTGGCAATTTCTGTCTCATTGAGTGACCATTCTATGGGGCATTAGCATGCTGCCTAAGAAATCGTACGTGTTCAATCTCTTTGAGCAGATCCAAAACAATGGAAGCGAACAAGTACGCAGTGAAAATGTGGCCCAGCAGAGTTTGAAAGAATGGACTTAAGCTAGGATTGTAAACAGCAAAGAATTGTGAATCTAGTCACGGCACACTGCGCTGACAGGAGGCTTGTTGAGAGTGTATTCTGCGTTTCAGGCAGGACTTTTGTGTCTGAATGCTGAGCAGTCTTTCCTGTCTTATCCAAGGAAGGGTGGCAGAGAGCCAAGTGGAGATCAAATCTGCCCACACAATCCCAGTGAATATAGACTGTACACTGTTCATATCAATGCTTAAGTAATTATTTTCACTGCAATGAAAAGTAGTTGAACAAAGTTGGAATGTCATGTTAAAATTTTGAGAAAACTTAGCTTTTATTGCAAGTTTTTCCTCCGTCATAAAATAGTTTGGCATCACATCGAATGCATCCTGATCCATCAATCCATCACTGATAATCCTGGGTTCCCACGTTTAAACACCACATGCAGTACATTGGTCAGAGATCTGGCTTGGAAGAAAGTTCCCTTCAATTCAAGTGGAAGACCCTGACATATTGTACCAATTATGTTGACATAGTCACTGCTTGTTTACAGTGATCAACACTTTGGCCTTGCACTTCACCAATGTGGCCTTTCAGTATATTGGAATTTAAATTGTCGTAAGGAAGTTTAACTGTAAATGTTAAAAAATATATCAAAGCAAAATTCAAATGACAATGTAATATTTTGTGAATGGTTCAAAAGGGTCTACGAACAAGATGCAATTTTCAAGACACGCCAACGTTTTAATCAATCAATTAATTAATTACTTAATTAATTAAAGTTGATTGAGCATTCTTCAGTCTATAGACAGTTTTTCCTATTCGTTGCCTAAATGGAATACTTCAAAGTGGTTATTCTTCCAGCACTTTTCCAAGTTACATTTAAACTGGATCACGGTAGTGCTCATGACTATTTCTCTTGGGAGACCGTTCCAAGGTGTGACTGTTCTCTAGCTGAAGGTGTTTTTCCTTCCCTCTTTCGTGTAGTTACTCTCAAAAGGTTATGGACGGATTCAGACAAAACGTGGTATGCAAGTTGGCTCTCTGAAAAGAATGAATCGATTCAAATTTGGTGAAGATCCGCATATGATCATTTTCTTTATCACCTCCGCCACCAAAGGTGGATGGAGGTTATGTTTGCACCCCTGTCTGTTTGTCTGTCCGTTAGCCTGTGAACAAAATATCTCAAAATGTTGTCGACGGATTCGGACGAAATTTGGCAAAGATGTAGCGTATGTGACGAGGACGAAACGATTAGATTTTGGTGAAGATCCGGATTCGGATCCGGCTACTAGAATTTTTAAAGTGATTCTTCACTATCGGTAGATTGGGCCAAAAACGATACATTGCGGGATATCTCAAAAAGTTCTGGATGGATTTTGACGAAACTTGGTGGACAGGTTGTGTGTGTGACAAGGAAGAATCGATTCAATTTTGGTAAAGATCCGAAACCGGATCCAGCTAGTAGAGCTTTTTTTAAGTGTTTCTTCACCATTGAGTGATATGGCCAACCAGGTGGAGGTGTGCTCTCTACTGTGTGCAGTTCTAGTTCTTTTTAAAGTGATTCTTCACCATTGCGAGATAGAGCCATAAACGATATAGAGCATGATATCTCAAAAAGTTGTTGACGGATTCGGACGAAACTTGGTGGATGAGTTGGTTATGTGACAAGAAGAAGCCGATTCGATTTTGGAAGAACGGATCCAGATCCGGCCCATAAGTGGGCTACAAAAGGTAAACTGTTCAGCCTGGCGGAGGTATACACTCTTCCAAGTGCCGTTTTAGTTTTCTCCTAGACCATTCTTTGAAGAGTCGGGGCGGCCAAATTTACAAAAGGCATTTAAGAGTTTGACATGTGTAGAATCGCTAATCGTGCAATGATCACCCGTTCAAAGTAAGTCATCAATCACAAAATAGTGATCATATAATGCATGATCAAAACCTAATCACAAGCTTTTAAATAACAAAGAAACTTTTACAAGTCGGGCGGGCATGCTTAAGAGTGTTTTTAAGCCATTGCATGGCTTATAAATTGGTAGTTTACATGGGACAGTGAATGTGGATGCATTCGGACTGCTTGAATTGGCTCAAGAGGAGGAAGAACCACCTTTAGAGGCCATTTTCCCCGCAGAGCAGGGGTTGGCCTTTATCGGGCACCGTGGTCCCCTTTTGAAGCAATGTTTTATGGCCGGATGCCCTTCCTGCCACCAACCCTGTTAGTCTCCTCCAGCGACACACAGGGAATTACCAGTGACACCTCCGCCACCAAAGGTAGATGGTGGTTATGTTTTCACCCCTGTCTGTTTGTTTGTTTGTGAACAAAATATCTCAAAAAGTTGGAGACGGATTCGGACGAAATTTGACAGCGATGTAGCGTATGTCACAAGGACGAAATGATTAGATTTTGGTAAAGATCCGGATTCGGATCCGGCTACTAGAATTTTGTAAGTAATTCTTCACCATTGGGAGATAGGGCCAAAACGATACATAGCAGGATATCTCAAAAAGTTGTGGATGGATTTGGACGAAACTTGGTGGAACGGTTGGGTGTTTGACAATAACGATTCGATTTTGGTGAAGATCTGAATATGGATTCGGATATGAGAATTTTAATATTTTTAAAAGTGATTCTTCACCATTGGGAGATAGGGCCAAAAACGATACATTGCGGGATATCTGAAAAAGTTATGGATGGATTTAGACGAAACTTGGTGGACCGGTTGGGTGTTTGACAATAACGTTTCGATTTTGGTGAAGATCTGAATATGGATTCGGATATAAGAATTATTTCATTTTTTAAGTCATTCTTCACCATTGAGTGACATGTCCAACCAGGCGGAGGTATGCTTTATACTAAGTGCCGTTCTAGTTCTCATACTTGTTTAATATTGAAGTCAAGTTTGTTGCTCTAATGGTCAGTATTTACATCTTCCTTCTACCATGATTTTTCAATGTACGAGTATACTACATATTATTAGTATGAAAAATATTTTTAGAATGCTGAAATTAAAGATTTTAATGCTAAAATTGTTTTTCACAATACTCATGTTGCTGATTTTAGTTCTGAAATACTCATACTCATGCTCAGCGTCGACGAGTCTGGCATTTCACTCAGGCCAACTGGCACGGTCTTCAAGCAGCCATCAATCATCTGGACTGGTCTCCCATCTCTACCACCTCTGACATCAACTCATCCTGGGAATTCTTCCAAAGTAAATTGCTCTCTCTCATGCACAGATTTATCCCATCTCGTCTTCAGTTGTCATACCCTTCCTCCCGTCCATGGTACACGGAATCTTGTGGTGAGGCTGTTGCCCAGAAACAACTTGCCTTCGTCTCCTGGAAAGCAAATCCAACGGAAGGAAATCTCATTTCCTTTCACAAAGCCCGAAACAAGTGTGTGTCCACCCTCAGGAGAGCCAGGAAACAATATCTCTCCGTTCTCAAGACCGAACTCTCTTATCTGTCTCCCTCTTCCAAATCCTGGTGGCGTCTGGTCAAATCCGTTTCTGGTGTTTGTTCCCCCTCCATCCCCTCCCTTACCTCAAACGGCTACACAGCTGACTCCGCACGTGAAAAAGCTGAATGCCTCAACTCTGTGTTTGCCTCTAAATCTTGTGTCCCAAACCCATCCCTCTCTGTACCCACCATACCCAGTCGTACCCTGCTGCTCCTGGACTCCGTGTCCTTTCCTCCTGACAAGGTGGAAAAGTTTCTGTCAACCCTCGACTCTGATTCTGCAACTGGACCCGACGGCATCAGCCCACGGGTCCTAAAATCCTGCTCTGCTGCTCTATCTCACCCTCTCTCTGTTCTCTTCACCCTCTCTTTTGCTCAAGGTCAACTGCCATCTGCTTGGAAATCAGCCAACATCACCGCTTTGCACAAAAAAGGTGCAAAAACAGATCCTAGCAACTACAGACCAATCAGCCTTCTCCCAATTATCAGCAAAGTCATGGAATCCATCATTGCTTCTGATATGAAATCTTTCCTCTTCTCCAATGGCTTGATCTCTGATCATCAATTTGGTTTCAGACCAGGTCACTCTACTCTGGACATGCTGCTTCTGCTGTCTCAACAATGGATGGAGGTCCTCAATGCCAAACAGGAAATTAGAGCTGTCTCCCTCGACATATCACGTGCCTTCGACATGGTCTGGCACCCCGCTCTGCTCACCAAACTCTCCTCCTTTGGTATCCATGGAAATCTCCACGCATGGCTGGCGGACTTCCTCTCTAGTCGTCGTCAACGTGTGGCCCTGAATGGGTTTCTCTCATCTCCTCTTCCTGTTCAGGCTGGAGTTCCCCAAGGCAGTGTTCTGGGCCCCGTGCTTTTTCTGGTCTTCATCAATGATCTCTCTGACTCTCTCGAAAATCCTCTCTATCTCTTTGCTGATGACTCCACTCTCTGCCGCTCCATTCCTCTTCCCTCAGATCGGCAGTCTGCTGCCTCCTCACTCTCTGAAGACCTGGACAAAATCACAGACTGGTCAAACAAGTGGAACATGTCTTTCAACCCTGACAAATCTCACACTCTTACTATGTCTCTCCGAAAAGATCGACTGGACAACCCTCCCATCTACTTTCTCAACAATCCTCTCCAAGAAGTTCTGTCGCTCAAGATTTTGGGTCTCACTATCTGCCATGATCTTTCTTGGGAAAACCACATTTCCAAGCTGGCCTCCAAAGCCAGTCGCCGACTGGGCATCCTCCGTCGTGCGAAGTCCTTCCTCGGCACACCTGAGCTCCTCACCACATACAAGGCTTTCATCCGCAGCTCAATGGAATACTGTTCTCCCCTATGGGCCGGTGCTCCTGCCTCACACCTAGCTCGGCTTCACGCTGTTGAAACCAAAGCTTTCAGAATTATTGGAATCTCCCGCGATGAAGCTATCTCTGAGGGCCTTTCACTCACTCACCGCAGGCAGGTAGGTGGTCTTTCTGTCTTCTACCGACTCCTCTCCGGCCTTGCACCCCCAGCTCTCTCTGTGCTCTGTCCCCCAAATATTCCTACAGGTCGCACAAGATCTGCCAGCAACCCTCTGATGGTTAAACTGCCGAAATCTCGGCTCTCCGCTCACCTTCACTCTTTCATTCCTCTTTTCTCCCGCCTCTGGAACAAACTCCCTCACTCCCTTCAATCCCACTCCTCCCTCCAGGTCTTTAAAACAGCTGTTCACCACCATCTCTTATCTTCCCCCATCCAAAACCTTGATCTTTTCTACCCCCGCTAATTCACCCCAGATCCACCTTGTTTGAAATTCCAACTTCTTTCCTGGAAGTCCTGGCAGTGTCCATATGTTTTATACCTCTCCCACTGCCCCCTTCCCACGCCCCCCCCCCCCCCCAAAGCCCTCGCCCTCTCTCAGATCTCTCGATGTCTCCATGTCTCTCGGTCCCTGCTCTCAAATGTTGTGTTTGTGTCCTTCCCCCTCTCTCCCCATCTTGTCTACCGCTCCCTATGTTATATGTTTTATGTGTCGGTTTGTCTTTCTGTGTGATTAATGTTCGCTCTTTCACGAGCCTCGATATTGTATACAAAAAAATAAAATAAAAATAAAAATAAATAAAAAAATAAAATAAAATAAAATAAAATAAAATAAAATAAATGGAAGCAGAGTTTGGAAATGTGAATGCAGAGATTGCAGGTGTGAGGAAGTATGTGTGGGTGCTGAACTTGCCATGGTAAAAAGGGAAATGTGTAAAAAGAGTGATAAATGTCATGAGGAGCAAGAGATGGATGTGACAGAGCAAGTAGGTAAAATGGAAGGCAGGTGAAAACAATTGTGGAGACATCGTTTGAAAAATAAAAAGGAAATGTGGATTATAAGCTTGCAAATTGTTTTTCATAGATACAACAATTGTAACAGAATCAGAAAAGCATGAAAGAGGCTGATGAACAACACCCGTTAGAGTTTTTTGGTGGAGTAAGGAGTTATGCCATTTTTAATAGGGTGACAGGGAACCTTCAAGCATATTTGGAGAAAGCATCCGGCAGATAACGTAAAAAGTTAAAGGGCAGAAGAATCTGGCGGAGGAGCAGTTGCAGCATGGATTGGATGTGAGTTCTGAACTGGCACATGAGGTGAAGTTAGACTAGCATGTGTGTGCAAGCCATTGGCCAATGGCCATGTGTGGCCATTTCTCAAAAATGTGTGGCCAACTCGTAGAATCATCACTTGTGTGTTTTTTAGCTGCATTGCAATCTTTTGCTGCATTGTACACCTTTCAATGAAACCTTTTATGTTGCTGAACATAAAACTCAATGTCTGAAGCTGAAATGAAACTGTCTTGTATCTGCAAATTCACGAGTTTCTGGTGGAAAAAGGGCAGGCTGAAAAGTTTCCAGGTATTGAGAGTGAAGGATGGCAAAGCGATTTGCGGTTTTTGACTTTTGTAATGGGTCACTTGAATGAGCGGAACAATAAACTGCAGGGAAAAGGAAAACTCATTTGTGATCGACCTCCAATCATTGTAGAGTTCAAATCAAAACTCAATCTTCTGCTGGTACAAGTCCAAAAACAAGATTTTACCCACTTTCCATACCTGGAAAGCTATCTGGCAAAGACTGAAGTTGTTGAACTGGAGAAGCTGCAACAGGATGTAGATTGGCTCAGGAATTTGACGCAAAATAATTGAACAGTTCTTCACTCTTGAGAGTTCGAAACTGACATGCTGGTTCTACCGAGCAGCAGTTACATCCGCAAATTCCCAAAGAATCTCTGAAATCCCCGAAATCTGGAAAGACCTCTTGGAAGATGAACAGTATCCTTCCCTGAAAGCCGGCGTTGCCAAATTGTTCTCGATGTTTGGATATACGTGGCGGTGCGAGTCTACGTTTTCTTCTCCGATACGGATATACGTGGCGGTGCGAGTCAACGTTTTCTTCTCTGATACAGATAAAGTCGAACTGATCTCATTGAGACTCGTTATGAATCTAGAAGCAGAACTGAGATGTGCCTTGTGTTCGAACTTTGAGCCACAGTTTTTTGAATTTGTGAGAGAAAAAGAATGTCAAAGCTCTCGGTGAAATTTCACACTTTTGGAAGTTTGAAAAACAAATTTTTTGGGTACTTTAAATTGTGTCTATAGTTGACCTTGACTGTCATTACAATCCAGAAATAAATTTATTTTGCGAAAATTTTCTGTTTTATTAATAGTGTGACCATTTCTGTGATCGACTGGCCACATCATGTTCACAGTATTACAGTATTAGGTGAGTATTAGGTATTATAGGTAATTACAAGTGAGTTCACAGTATTAGGGAAGCCTGGTGTTGGGAAGCCTGGTGTTGGGAAGCCTGGTGTTTGGCTTAGCGGTTAGGGTGCTGGCTTGGGATCCTAGGATCCTGGGTTCGAATCCCGGTCGATCGCTGAATTAACGCCAGGGGGGTTGACTCAGCCTGTCATCCTTCCGAGGTCGGCAAATTGAGTACCAGCATGCTGGTAATTCCCTGTGTCGCAAGAGGCGACTAACACGGTTGGCGGGTAATTCCCTGTGTTGCAAGAGGCGACCAACAGGGTTGGCCGCAGGAAGGGCATCCGGCTGTAAAACATTGCCTCAAAAAGTGGACCACGGCGCCTAAAAAGGCCAACCCCTGCTCTGCAGGGAAAAATGGCCTCTAAAGGTGATTCTTCTTCCTCTTCTTACTGGCCACATCCATGGCCAGGAAAAACATTTGGTTTCCCACCCATGTTAGAGTCCCATGTGTAGCGGTTGCGTGCTGGCACCAAGTCAACAGGTGGAATGTCACAGGCTGGCTCACTGTGGTGTGACGTGATGTGTGGGATATGTAAAATATGAATTCTCATTTAAATTATGTGGAGGTTGTGCACTTTCTAACCAGACAAGTTTGCACAGTGAAACAGACAGAATTGGCCAAGTTCAATGCAATGGAAATGCGGCTCAATGTCACCCGCTATGTATTTAAACAGCTAGCACGTGACATTGAGCAGCAAGCGTAGCTTGCTTACCCACATGTGACAAAGACAGGATTCGAAATCCGAGCCTGTGACATTTGTAGCGTCAATTGAAGGAGAATTTGATTTTCGGGTTCGGTGAAATGGGCGAAAAGATTTGTACATCATAGCCGAGAAAACTATGGCACTAATGGTGATAGATGCATGTTTGATGGCTGGCGTCCAATGTACACAGACAAGTTTGAGTGGTCGACTGTCACAACCTTTACAGAGAAATAGAACAGAATCAGGAGACATTTGAAAGGCCGCCACCGTAAAACAACCAGCAGCAATGACTAAACTGCAAGTCCACAAGCCACCAATGCACTCTTCATGCTATCCTACACATCCATTAGGAAGAGCACAGAACAAATGCTGACATTCTCTTCTCTCACTGGCCAACTGCACCAGCATTGAAACATTGAACTTCAGAGCTGGAATTTGCTGTACTGGTCACTTGTGTCAAAAGCAAGACTCAAGACTATCAAAACAGATTGAGCTAGAGAAGCACCAGTGGCCAGAAAATGAGATTTAAGGGCACACTTAAAGCAAATATAAAGAATTGCGACACTGACATCATTACCTGGGAAAAACATGGCTGCGAACCATTTCACATAGAGAAGCACCTGCATGATGCTCGAGACTTCCACGGAGAAGTTTGTCCCCAAATGAGGCTGCAAAACCCCAGTTACGGAAGGAACGCCTCGGTGCACCACCACCCAACCTCTAACCCACCCAATCGGAGCTTGAAGACAGAGCTGTAGATTTAGGATTGGGCTTCTTGGCCATCTGAAGTTCCACCTACAAAAAGATCAACCGTCGTTGCTCCACATCACCTTCATTTAAAATAACCTCCTGGATTGATCATCTTGATTTATTGCCGAGGAATCGCCAAAAAGAAAGAAGGTAATTGGTGAATCCATCCCAGTTATGGTGCTTGGGTCTAATAGTGATAGTGGGCCCTGTAAAAACATTCCTTTGTTGTTCACAGTATTAGGGAAAGCTAACGTGACAATTGTGCATTCCAGCTTATTTGAGAATGGCTGGAAACCACTAGCTATTGTCTCACAATATAGTCTGATATTTGCTGATGGAACGACAGTACCAATATTAGGATGTGTGGTGAGGAGTGGTGGGGTGTAGGATGGACAAGGTTTGGTTACGGACAGTGATAGATGGCGACCACCTATGAACCCCATAATTTCCGTCTGCCCCTGATAATGTGCTTGCACTTCATGTAAAGGTCCATTGATATATCCTAATGCGATATGGGTTTCAGCTCATCCATGAGCCTCAGCTCATATCAATGTAGTTTAATAAATGAGTTAAAGGGATTGAGTAGAAAGAACAATTTATTAAAATGCTTTTATTTTATTCTGGCTTTAAAATCGTTTTACTGACTATTATCCTCTCTTGTTTGGCAATCTACTTTTACAATCACATCAATTGTAAGAACTTAGGTTAATACAACAATTTCATTTATTTTGGAATTGATGGGGGAAAAAAATATAAGCGAATCAACCTTTTACCCTTTGCCAAAACACGCTTAATAAGCACAGAAGAAAACTGTAATGGCAATCGGTAGACAGCATCCCTCCGCCAGGTTGAACAGTTTACGTTTTGTATCCCACTGATAGATCGGATCTGGATCCGGACATGAACCACAATCTAATCGGCTTGTTCTGTTCACTTACCCAACTCATCCACCAAGTTTTGTCATAAGTTGTTCACAACTTTTTGAAATATCATGAAATATTTGAAATATCAAATAATTTTTTTTAATATCATAAATATCATGCTATATATCGTTTTTGGCCACATCTGGCCACAATGGTGAAGAGTCAATTGAAATGTAAAAAAAATTCTCATATCGGGTTCCGCAATCAGATCTTCACCAAAATCGAATCAATTCTTCCTTGTCACAAACCCAACCTGTTCACCAAGTTTAATTCGAATCCATCCAGAACTGTTTGAAATACCGGACTATGTATCGGTTGTAGCCCAATCACTCAGTGTGAAGAATCACTTTTAAAAAATTTCTCAGATCCAGATCCGAATCCAGATATTTACCAAAATCTAATCATTTCATCCTTGTCACCTTCCCAACATCTCCACCAAATTTCGTCCGAATCCGTCCTCAACTTTCCGAGATATCCTGCTCGCAAACAGGCAGACGAACAAACAAACAAGAACAACAGCATGATACTTGCAAATTACAACCCCCCCCCCCCACCTTATCAAAAACGTTGCCATGCAGACATCAAATTGTCCATTTCATTAAGATTAAAATTGATCTTGATCATAGCTCGGGTCAATTGGATGAAAATTTTATTCTTTTGTCAGATGAAAATTGATGATTTAATTTTAGAAGTTTGACCTTGAGTTTACGTTTGACCTTTTGAACTTAAAATAGTTAGTTTCCCAATTCTGTGATGCACTTTGCGATTGCTGTTTAACTTTCAATTCAATCGTATGAAAACTTATGATTTTTTTAGATGAAAATTGATTATTTTAGAAGTTTGACCTTGAGTTGACCTTTTTGCCTCAAATGTAGTTGATTTCCCAATTGAGTGACTCAATGTGCAAATGCTGTTCAACTTTCAAGTCAATCAGTTGAAAAATGATAATTTTAGAAATTCGATCTCAAGATAACCTTTGACCTCAAAATCAATAGGCTTATCAATTGGGACGACCTATACAACTTGGTAAAGTTTCGTGACGATCGGTTTAGAATTGTGACTTGTAGGCCGGTGACAAACAGACAAACAGACACACAGAATATTGTTACAGACACGACTTTGATGTTATGGTGGGCCGAGCGGAATGGCCGCCGTGTCCGCACAAGTTACCCGATTATACTCGAACGTTGCCGAGTCGCGCTACGCTAAATCAATTGAGGAAAAGGACACAACGGCTGGGATTAAAATGACACGACACCAGGGATACGGTTCTCAAGACCTCCGGAGGAGGTTATAATATGGCGGAAGGTTAGATTACAGGAATGAGAGGGACAGCATAGAAAGATAGGCACTTAGACACACTTATCTTATTCCCGACAGACCACAGATAAACAGGACAAAACTGACTCACACAGGGATTGATGGCAAGGAAAGCGGGCAGTCGATGGCTCAAGGTGCACTCTTGGCTCAAGGACAGAATCGACCCGGTCCGGTCCAAAGATGCGGGGAGGTATCGTCGCGCTGGGGGTGGCGTCCTTTGCTCTCCGTGGTTCAGGCGCATCTGACTTCACATCCGGTAAGTCGCTGCGTATCTCCGGCGGGGAGTGACACGCCCTCGGCTCGTTAGCTCCGCCCCAGATGGAATCGGCCCGTTGCTTCTCATTGGGTGCGGGGGGTTACCGGCTCCGCCCTTGACGAGGGGCCGACAGGCAGCCCCTTCGTGGTAACCCCGTCGGCGCACATGGGTAATGGCGGCTAACCGAGCCGGAGTGAGGACGCACACTCCCCGCGCGCGCCGTTGTTGTAGTTGTTGTAGTTGTTGTTGTAGTTGTTGTTTGGGGAAGAAGATGGGAGGAGGTATGGGAAGGTCCTAAACTCACTACTGGTGCCATATAATCACATTCTGGTGCAACGAAGAGTCAGAATTAATGGAAACGAGTCCTTAACTGACATAGACTAAGAATAACTAGCAAGATGTCCGAAAGTTGTCTACGTGAGATGCGGTGGACCTGGGCACGACATTTAATGGGGGAAAAAGGGGAAGGTCGGTTCTACAGAGTGTTGTTTACAGACAATGGGACTAGGGAATGGGGGATTGGGGATAGTTGGGGAGTATTGGGGAAATAGGGGAATATTTACAAGCGGATATGGATAGAGGCTAAATCCCATATCCGCAACATTGCACCCTTCTCTACCCTCGGGGCGTCCCGACCCGATAAATTTTTACCTACTTTAGTGTGGCACTCAGATGTAGTTCCCTCTACTATTAACTCTACCCTGAGTGCGACAGTTTTACAGATGTTCACAAATGAGTAAATATGTCCCCCTGCGACGTTGCACCCTTCTCCTCACAGAAACACACCCACAGGATAACCGAATCGCGGAAAGAATTCTCAAACTAAACATACAGCCGGTAGGGAGCATTATTTACACAAGACTACGCTGATATTTACACTACGATCCAGGACCTGTTTTTGGAGGAACACATGCAGATGTTATGCATAGAGAGAGCACGCATGCCAGCATCGATACACCAACCCACGAGTGCTCTGTGGCCTTACGGCCTTTAATAATGTGCAGAGCACCCCTTCCAAGCACCAAAAGCACCACCCCATCACACAGTCAGCACCATCCGGTGCACCAATAAAATGTTTATAAATCACGGTGTGGTGTCGCAGCCGGCCGATGTTCTGCCGCTGGTCTTGCCTTCGTGTGGTGCACTTGGCCTTCGTACTTCTTTCAAAAATAAAGAAAGGCGCCAACCGCGTCCATTTCTTTATTGTGGCCGTCAGGGGGCCAACTATTAGTGGTTCACCTGTATGGCATAGGTGCCACGTTGACCCATAGGTCCATCCACGGGTGGTGCTTGGCCGCAAAAGAACTGCGGTCCATTGTGGGTGGCCACAAACATTGCGGTCCATATGGTGTATCGATCCAGGCAGCAAGCAGCGAAAGTGCAGGCCCACAACTGCGGAGCCAGCACCTCTCTCTCCTCTCTCTCTGCCCCAAAGCCAGATCCTCGGAGGTGGGAGACAAAAGAAGCAGACAAGTGAGTAAGGTGGTAAGGGCGCAAGAGTGCACGCAATGTAAGGTAATGCACACTGGGGGCACATGGGAACCAGGTGAGACAGGTACGTTCCTACCGTACGCCCCCCCCCCCCCCACCAGGTAACCTACATGGCCCCTCCCTTACCCCTTACTGTATCCACAAAACACAACACTACCCATAAACATCTACTTTACCAATCAACAAACGTCCCTACTGTCTTCCCCGTTCCTCCCATAAACCAAATTCGTCTTCTCTCCCTCCTAACCAATCAAATTTGCCATTTCCAACTCTCATCACAATTTGCCATCTTCAACTGAACATCAAAATTTGCCATTACCAATTCATCATCAGTCCCTCCTAAGGAGGGAGAGATGGAATCACCCCAATGTCTCATCCACGTCGTGATGCGTCTCACAAATCCAACAGCAATTCTCATTTCCTGCACACAGAACAAGGAAAACACAGGTGTGGAGTCATCATCATCACCACAGGTAAGTGGCTGCGTATGGTGCGACAGGTTCATCAATCCTAACTATTTCCTAAATGACTTTAACAACTTTACATTACCCGGGGTCTTTCTCCTGCCAAACCATTGGCCCTCTTACACTATGGGTTCTAAAAACCAATGCCCATTGACCAAACTGTGGTGCTTTTCAATTTGGGGTCTCACTCCCCCGATTCATCTCCCGGTGCCCTCGCACAATTTCTGGGCTGTGGCGTGTACCTCTCCCAGCGGGTCTACCCACCTGCACACCTCCACCACTGCAGTTGCCTCCGAGCTTACCTGCTCCTTACCCTAACCTAACTACCTGGGGAAAGCCCTCTGGCGCTCTCCCCACTCGGTGCCCTCTCTGGCACTGGGCTACCCGGGTCCGTCCTCCGGATCCTCGGGCCCCATCCACAACTCTACCGGCTCCCAGAGCCCACCTGCGGCCTCACCTGGCCGACATCCTCACAGTGGTGGAGTGCCCAACCAACTACACACACTAACAGGCTACACGCCCAGCCATTTCCACAACACTAATGCACCCATCCAAAGACCATTCTTTCACCCGCACCACAGATGCCAATATCCAACCACAATTTACCTATACCCTCTACCTAACACTTACACTACCCGCCCCGGGTACTCGTGAAAGGGGTCCACTCTTCCCCCATCCACACCTTCGCACCATGCACACCACTCCGTACCACTTACTCCAACTCTCCCCACACACCTTTACTTGCACACCTGTGCTCTCACACCTGGTGCCACCTGCACCCTTCTCTCCCCAAGCGCATTCGCGCTGATCCACAACACTCATTACTCACACACTGCTCCACACACCTGTCCAGTTGCACACCTGTGCAATCACACCTGTTCAATTCTCAACCACACGGCATCATCTCATCTAACTACTCCCCTCTGAAACTTGCGCTTCCCAGTCGTCCCTTTAAACTATTGCGCTCCCACGTCATTATAATCCACACTAATCTACCTGCGTCCCCACTACAGGTATCAGTCACTAACTAAACTTAACGTTACCTAATGTCATCTTCGCTAGATCCCTATCAATATAACCTAACCCACCCGGGCTAGTTTTCACTGCCATACACCCCATAAGCTATTGCGCATTTGCCCCACCTATATGGGAAGGGTGGCAGGGATGCCACCCTTACCCACCGGGCCCATTGCTCACTACCAATTTCGCACATCAAATTTCAACAAATTAAAAATTTGCTAATCACTACCCATCATCTGCCAATCACTACTGCCAATCCTTTGCCAATCATCAAATTTTGTTTTGCTCTAATTTTGGGGCCAAAACACTATCCTCATCACACAGTCTACTCACTAATGCCTCTCGGTGCGCCAATTCCCGTCCAAAGCCCGGCTTCGTAAAGCCAAGCCATGAATGCGGGTTGTTCTGTGCCAGCGGCTGGATACGTCCCGCATTCGGTGCAGGGAAGGAGGTTTACCCGGGCCGAGATCCCACGCACCATCTCGGCACGGAGCCATCCCATGGCTCGATCTCGACCTGCCGGAATGCCTCAACAAAAAGTGGTCGCCATGACGACCCTTTCTATCGGGCTGCCCGCTCCGCCTAGTGGAGCACGGACGCGGCCGTTCCACGCGAGGCCCAGCACGCACCGAGGGCCCGAATCGGCCAAAAGTCGACCTAACCTCTAACCTGGTTACCGTCGATGCTTCACCTGGATTCTTACACCCCGCAGCCTGTTCCTTGCTCACACATCCAGCCGTCTCCATGCTCCTCGTACCTTTCCTTACACACCCAGGTACCCTCATTCCACTCACAGCCTTGGTCACACACCTGACCACCGAACACTTTGGCACACATTCGTTGGTCGCACACCTCACCAACACACCTTCGCGCCCCCTCCTCTGTCACCTCCTCTGTGACAATCACAGGTGTGCTCTCATTCGCACACCCAACCACGTGCCTCACTACCAATTCCAGCGTGCATTCCCACTCACGCTCTACCATTCCAGGTGTGCTTCCTTCCATTCCAGGTGTACATCCTCGCTCACCTGTCACAACCAACTCACGCTCCTGGTCACTCTCACTACTCTCACCTCCATTCTTGACAGCGCACTCACCCTTACTCTTGACAGTGCACTCTTTCCTCATGCACCTGTCCGTCACCCACCTTTCTCGTGCACACTCTCCCGTCACACCCTCTGTAACACTTACCACACCGCGCTTCCATGTGCTCCCTCGCACACGTGCTACGACCGACTCATTCTCGCCAGCACCCTCACTCCTTGGCACGCACTTTTTCCTCACACACCCCAGAGTCGGACTTTCTTGCACACCTCCTTTTTCGCACACCAGACCTGTCGCACACTTCACCAACGGCCTCTCACGAACACCCGGGTCCATCTCGACCCCCAAGCTCCTTAAATCCCCTGGCGCATCATACGCACGACCATATTGGTCACCACTTACACCGGGTCCTCTTCCTCTTCGCTTCTCCTCCATCACCTGCGAATCCCTCATCCGGTTAATGAGCACATCATCACGATCCAAACACAGACTTTGGACCAATTCTTTTACCTCCTCTTTTATCTCTTTCTTATCTCCTCTCCGTCGCTTCTTAATTTCGCTCACCCCTTCTTCCACTTCTTCTAATTTCTGCTTCACCTCTTTTATTCCCCGGTACGTCTCCTCAAGCTCATCCTCTAAGGCTACCTTGACCGTTTCCATGTGCGTCCTCACCTGCCGGTCCTTCGTCTCCATTACCTCTATCACCTCGTCCAACCTCGTTGTCAGTCCCTCACGTACCATCTGACATTCCCTCTTCGTCGCTACCAAGTCGTTTTTTAGGTCATTTTGTGTCGCTTTTAACCCTCCTATTACCGCTGTGTTCTTCTTTACCTGGTCCGTTAGTTCTTTTTGTCCCTCCGTCAGCTGTTCCACCTCCTGCGTCAGGTCCTCTATGCCCCCTTGCAATTTTACAGTCCCCTTTCTCACCTCCTTCTCCATGTGCTCCTTACAGTGCCTCACCTCCTCGCGCACTCCTCCGACCTCCTCACTCACTCCTCTTCTGATCTCTTCTCCCATCACTTGCATCTCCTGCCCAGATGCCACCCTCATCTGCTCCATTTCCTCCCTGTGAGCATCCAGTTTGGTTTCTACCCCCATTCTGACCCCCTCTATCTGCTGCCCCATTTGTTTAACTTCCCTTTCCGCTTGGTCCCTCATGTCCCTCAATTTGCCTTCCATCCTGTTTTCTAACCCCTCTAACCCCTTTTGCATCCCTTCCATTTGATTCTCTTGAGCGGCCATTCTGTTTTCTACCCCCATTAACCCCTCCTGTATTTCCCCTAATCTATTGTCTAATTTCCCAAATTTCTCGTCTAATCCCTTAAAATTATTGTCTAACCCCTCACCGGTACCCCTCGCTTCGTCCCTCATTACCCCCATTTGGTTTCCCATTACCCCCATTTGGCCCTCCAATCGCTCACTCTGAGCATCCATCCGGTTCCCCATTACCCCCATTTGGTTTCCCATTACCCCCATTTGGCCCTCCAATCGCTCACTCTGAGCATCCATCCGGTTCCCCATTTGTTCCATAAGGGCCCTCATTTGCAGGAGGAAAAGGTTCGAATCCACCAGGGGCGCTGCCACGGTCGCGGGCGCGGTCGCCGTGACCAGTGAGGCGCCATTTTGTGCGTCTGCTACCCTCGCTGCTTCGCTCTCCTCACGTCCATCAATTTGGTCCTGGACCGACCCTGCCTCACTCTCCTCTACCGGAACCCAGCTGTCTTGATCCGCCATAGCGCGACTTTCAAAATTCGGGTTTTTATTTTCGTAAAACAAAATCAAATTTCGCCGTTATAATTTCGAGCGCGGGAAACGCGCTCCGGATCGAATTCTACCTCCCAACACCAATTGTTACCCTAGTGGTACAATTGGTGTTCCAAAATTTGGGCCTAATAAATTTAGTCCCAGGTTCGAATCCGACACTCCTGACACCAATTGTTACAGACACGACTTTGATGTTATGGTGGGCCGAGCAGAATGGCCGCCGTGTCCGCACAAGTTACCCGATTATACTCGAACGTTGCCGAGTCGCGCTACGCTAAATCAATTGAGGAAAAGGACACAACGGCTGGGATTAAAATGACACGACACCAGGGATACGGTTCTCAAGACCTCCGGAGGAGGTTATAATATGGCGGAAGGTTAGATTACAGGAATGAGAGGGACAGCATAGAAAGATAGGCACTTAGACACACTTATCTTAATTCCCGACAGACCACAGATAAACAGGACAAAACTGACTCACACGGGGATTGATGGCAAGGAAAGCGGGCAGTCGATGGCTCAAGGTGCACTCTTGGCTCAAGGACAGAATCGACCCGGTCCGGTCCAAAGATGCGGGGAGGTATCGTCGCGCTGTGGGTGGCGTCCTTTGCTCTCCGTGGTTCAGGCGCATCTGACTTCACATCCAGTAAGTCGCTGCGTATCTCCGGCGGGGAGTGACACGCCCTCGGCTCGTTAGCTCCGCCCCAGATGGAATCGGCCCGTTGCTTCTCATTGGGTGCGGGGGGTTACCGGCTCCGCCCTTGACGAGGGGCCGACAGGCAGCCCCTTCGTGGTAACCCCGTCGGCGCACATGGGTAATGGCGGCTAACCGAGCCGGAGTGAGGACGCACACTCCCCGCGCGCGCCGTTGTTGTAGTTGTTGTAGTTGTTGTTGTAGTTGTTGTTGTAGTTGTTGTTTGGGGAAGAAGATGGGAGGAGGTATGGGAAGGTCCTAAACTCACTACGGGTGCCATATAATCACATTCTGGTGCAACGAAGAGTCAGAATTAATGGAAACGAGTCCTTAACTGACATAGACTAAGAATAACTAGCAAGATGTCCGAAAGTTGTCTACGTGAGATGCGGTGGACCTGGGCACGACATTTAATGGGGGAAAAAGGGGAAGGTCGGTTCTACAGAGTGTTGTTTACAGACAATGGGACTAGGGAATGGGGGATTGGGGATAGTTGGGGAGTATTGGGGAAATAGGGGAATATTTACAAGCGGATATGGATAGAGGCTAAATCCCATATCCGCAACAATATCAAAGTCAACCGACCAATATACTTGAAAAATCTTCGATTTTGCAAGTAACAAACAAACACAGAGAGGGGTGAAAATATAATCGCCATCCATGCACCTTCGGTGGTGGAGGTAATGGAAGGACAGTGAAAATAGTGGACGAGTGGATGGGACTCGCAAACAGGAAACCTGTTAATAAAGGCACGCTATAGAATAAGTAAAACATTATGAACATTATAAGCTTCATGAAGCCAGTGAAGCATGAGTTCTTGCGTATTAGGCATTTTATTACCTCTGGAATTGCATCGAATTTGCACGAGTAGATTTTTTTTTTTCAATGAGAACCAAAGTGAAGTTTGTAAAACCTATTTCAATATGAGTGCTGGTTTGTGAAGGCCTATAATTGTACATGCTTATTCTTATTGAATTTATGTATTGTGTTTTCAACCTACTGTGTCATGTATTAGTGCAACTGCAGTCTCCATTGTCAAAACATGAACTACAAAACATGAACCCAAGCTACAAATTTATCACAGTAATAGAACCACGTGACCATTCTTATGAATGTGTGGGAGAGTAGGGGTGAAGATGTGGAGTGGGTAGTGTAGCATCATGGAGTATGTTTTCCATTCTTAGATTTGTTACGGTTTTAGTTACATCACAATAGTTACACCATGCTGCTTCAATGTTGAGGTCTAGTGTCTCTACCCGTCTGTCTTCTTGCACATTTAACTTCTCTTCCCTAGCTGAGCTTCGATATGTGTAAAAATATATATAAACCCTTGATCTTGGAATCGTGTGGATGTAATATGGCAACTGACCTGCGGGACTTCACTTTTTCTTCACTTCATTCTCTTTGGTGCCCGAGAATCTAGACACCACAGTAAATCTTCTAGGTACTAGTAGAAGCACAGGCTGTTCTGACATGTCAAGGAGTGATGACTTCCACAGCTTCCTATCGACCACTGAAGCGCCAGCTCTTGGATGGTGTTGGGACGTAGGGGCTGATTATGTAAGGCCTGCTTCAAGAACATGGTGACAGGCCCCATCATAAATAAATTCCCTTGGTCAGGTCAGTGTTGATTACGTGTTGGCAAGCAACTGATTCACCTGCTCACAGATGAGCTAAAGGTCATTTTTTCTGCTTTGTTTAGAGTGATCTAAAAGTTCACAGCAATGCATGAATAGTCTAGAGGTTGGCATGGTGGAGCAGTAAGAGAGAGACCGCTGTATCTTGGACCACTGTATCTTGTAAGTGGAGGCTGTAAGTGGACCATGGTGGAGCAGTAAGAGAGAGACCGCTGTATCTTGGAGGCTCCATTGATACCGGAGTGCGGCCGTGAAGCCTTGGCTGTACTCCATCTGTGTCTCACGCTAGACCTCTTGGTTGCTGGCACCCCCACTGCCTCTGCAGTTTCTGGGAGCTATACTGAGTTATGGAGCTGGTGTGTTTTTGGATACCAGAGGATTGGAATACCCTCGTACTTAACACAAACTGTAAGATAGAAAATCGAAACTTCCCTTTTGTTTTCAGAAGCCTTTTGTACTTGAGGAGACGCTACCATTCCTCATGCTGTCTGTTGAAATGGCTGTTATCGAAAGACGCTTGCAACCATAATCCATTATCCTGATTTCCCTTTGTGTCCGATTCTTTGAAAGACACCATATGATAACTGATTCATTGAAAGGCACCATATGATCTGCAAGGGAGACCAAATAATGCTGTACAAATGGACCTCTGCCTTAATGTCCCATCCAACAAGATGTTGATGCAATGCCCTGCCCACGAAGCACCAGGATGACAGTTTCTGTTCGGATCTGGAATCGCACCGAGATGAGACATCCTAAAGGCGAGTGTGTTACCTTTGAGAAATTCCTGTCTATCCAGCACAAATATGATCAGCCAAATGACCATTTCCTGTACCTTAATTTATTTGTGAACATTTATTTTAACCCTGTGTTGTCTAAGTCTTATTGAATATTAGGTCAAAACTATTGTTCAACAGGTGGAATCAATAGAACTTTGATCAAAGTATTCTAATGATTGTGGGGATTAAGGAGAAGCTGACTTATTGGGTGGTCCAAAACTTCAGCTTTTCTAGTTAGCATGCTGCGATCAATGTTTCTACCCATCCGCCGATGCAGAATGACACTAACGATCACTATTTTCCATTATCACTCTGACGTCCTTGGGAAAGCTGAAATGACCCTTTCAAGGGAAGATTCAAATAGCTGTTCATGATGTTTCTCAGTATGATCCTAAAAACTGCATGGAGTGTACTTAATTTTGCAGACAGGTATGGTCAATGCAACACAATACCATCATCTACATTCTAGATGCAGTCAGAGATGTTTGCCGTCACTAACGGCACTTCCCAAGATACCCTGGGTACCAGCGACGTCATAATAATGGCGTCGCTTTTCTCATCACACTCAGCGGGGCATTTCCTCAGGAGGAATTTCCTCCCCCCCCCCCCCCCCCCGTGGATGCCAACCGATGGGGTTTGTTCTTGCTCTATCATTTTAAAAGTCTTTGGTATGACTTGAACCGGTCCAAACGGGATGGGTGATTTTTAGGAGACACCATCTCCTTACTGGATTACTGTTAACTCCCTTTGGAGCTCATCCACCCTTTGTCAGGTGTTGTTTTTAGTCCTGGTAGGGTGTTAGTCACCCTCCCCACTAGCAAAGCCAGTAAGGGGTGTCGGTTTATTCATGTTACATTGATACCAATGAAAGGCCAAGTAGTGGCAGATGCTGTGAACAATTTCCACATTGGTGGTGTTTTGGGTGGGGTTAAAAATGCCAAAAGAGGAGGGTTTAGGCATCATGAGTAAATAGTACCATAGCCTGACAGGGTTGGTTGTCGTACTACTAAAACCTAATGATAGACGAGTAGTTCTGTTGCGTATATAGTCGCAATAAATGGAGATTATGTTGTTTAAATATCACAATAAATTTTTTTTTTTTTTTATGTTTTGTGTACCTCTTCTGTGTCTGTTTTTACTTTGCACTAGCAAGGGTACATGGCATTGCCAGGTCCTGTTCTAAGGCTGTTGGCATTTTGAAGATATAAAATAGGTTTTTTTTCCAAAAATTTTTTGGGGGGTGGAGGTAGGGTAGGGTTAGGATTAGGGGTCAGTCGAGGATCATTTAATATTACCTATCACATAGCTACAAAGCTTTGAGCACAATAGAGCAATTTTTTAAAAAGAAAAAAATTCCAAATTTTCAAAAATGTCCTTTTTTGCTTAAAGCACTCCCTGGACAGACACAGACAGACAGACAGACAAATGTCTCTCTTATTGTATACACTAGCGTGACTCGGCGCACTCTGCGCACCTCACCACATGTCGTTTCAGAGGGATAGACATCTTTTACCCTTTTGGATCTTCAGGGTCTTTTGGGTCTTCAGGGTATTTAGGGTCTTCAGGGTATTTTGGGTCTTCAGTGTATTTTGGGTCTTCTGGGTCTTTGGGATCTTTTGGGTCTTTGGTGTCTTCAGGGTCTTTTGGGTCTTCAGGATATTTTGGATGCTCTGTGCCTTTAAGGGTATTTTTGGTTTTTGAGGTGTTTTGGGTCTTCAGGGTATTTGGGGTCTTCGGGGTATTTTGGGTCTTTTGGGTCTTCCGGGTATTTTGGGTCTTCTTCAGGGTCTCACTTTACACACTTCGGGGTGTTTTGGGTCTTCAGGGTATTTTGGGTCTTCGGGGTCTTTTTGAGCCTCAGGTCTTTAAAAGACTTCAGGGTCTTTTTGAGCGTCAGGGCCTTCAATGGTATTTTAGTGTTTGGGATGTTTTGGTTATTCGGGGTCTTTGGGGTCTTCAGGGTTTTTTGGGTCTTTAAGGGTATTTTGGGTCTTTAAGGGTATTTTGGGTCTTCAGGGGTCTTGGTGGTCTTAAGAGTCTTGGGGGACTTAAAGGGTTGTCAAAGGTCTGAGGGGTCTCGGCCGTCTAAACGTAATTAAGAGGGTTATTTGAATTTTATTTGAAGAAGAAGAAGACATTTTGGTCGCATATAAACATACATACATACAAACAAACAGACAAACATAACCATATACGTTTGCTCCATTATAATAAGTTTGTTCTACATTTGCTCGTTTTAGAAGGAAATCTACCTGCCAAATATTTTGTGACTATCGATAACCATGGAAAAATCCACGTTTAAAAACATACAAGTTAAAGGGAAAAAGTGAGTTCTGCTTCCGGTTCCTTGGGCTGATGGGAGTTTATAAAACCTGTCACAAAAAGTACAAACAATAAAAAAACTCACTCAGCAGGTAAGACTGTGGTAAAAGAGGGAATGAGGTATCACAGAAAGGTACCAATTGTCAGAGGTTTTATTGCGAGTTTGAATTTAAGGCAGTGTATCGATTCTCAACGGGCCGGGCGACAGAGGTCCATGGCAGACACACACACACACAATATAAACTTGTGAAATTAAAACTGTTTGTCACTAAAAAGCTTCTGTGACAGAGTAACAATATTCATAGAATATCACAGAAAACAACATTAGAGGTAGTTGGAGGAGGATAGTTTTGCGAATGTTTAATACACACATGAAAAACAACATACAGCTGACGATGAGAGAAAATTGGTCGAGGCAGGTACAGGCCTACAGTGCCTTCAGAAAGTATTGACACACATTGCCTTTTTTCGCAATTTTTGTGCTTCAGCCTGAATTTAAAATGGATTAAATATATATTCTTTGTCAGAGATCTGCACAATATATCCTTCAAAGTGAAAAAATGTTTTGCGACTATTTTACAAATCTATTGAAAATGAAACACAGAAATATCTAATTTCCATAAGCATCAACTCCCCTGAGTCAATACTTCGTAGAAGCACCTTTGGCAGTGATTACAGCTTCGAGTCTTCTTGGGTTTGTCTGCGTCAGCTTTGCACATGTGGATTTGGGGGGTTTCTCCCATTCTTCCTTGCAGATTTCCTCAAGCTCTGTCAAGTTTGTCAAGCTTGGGTATGCCTCCAAATCCTGGTGGTGTCTGGTCGAATCTGTTTCTGATGTTTGTTCTCCTCCATCCCCTCCCTTACCTCAAACAGCTACACAGCTGACTCCACACGTGAAAAAGCCGAATGCCTCAACTCTGTATTTGCCTCAAAATATTGTGTCCCGAACCCATCTCTCTCTGTACCCACCTTACCCAGTCGTACCCAGCTGCTCCTAGATTCTGTGTCCTTCTCTCCTGACAAGGTGAAGAAGTTGTTGTCAAACCTCGACTCCGATTCTACAACTGGACCAGATGGCATCAGCCCACGGGTCCTAAAATCCTGCTCTACCGCTCTATCTCACACCCTCTCCATTCTCTTCACCCTCTCTTTTGCTCAAGCTCATCTGCCATCTTCTTGGAAATCAGCCAACTTTACCGCTTTGCACAAAAAGATACAAAAACAGATCCTTGCAACTACAGACCAATCAGCCTGCTCCCAATAATTAGCAACGTCATGGAATCAATCATCACTTCTGACATCAAATCCTTCCTCTTCTCCAATGGCTTGACCTCGGATCATCAATTTGGATTCAGACCAGGTCACACTACTCTGGACATGCTGCTTCTGCTGTCTCAACAATTGATTGAGGTCCTTAATGCCAAACAGGAAATCAGAGTGGTCGCCCTTGACATATCACGTGCCTTTGATACGGTCTGGCACCCCACTCTGCTCACCAAACTCTCCTCCTATGGTATCCAGGGAAATCTCCGCACATGGCTTGCGGGCCAGTGGAAACTCTCTGGTTAGAGTCAACGTGTGGCCCTGAATGGATTTCTCTCATCTCACCTTCCTGTTCCGGCTGGAGTTCCCCAAGGCAGTGTTCTGGGCCCTGTGCTTTTTCTGGTATTCATCAATGATCTCTCCGACTCTCTGGAAAATCATCTCTATCTCTTTGCTGATGACTCCACTCTCTGCCGCTCCATACCTCATCTCTCAGATCGGAAGTCTACAACCTCCTCACTCTCTGCAGACCTGGACAAAATCACAAACTGGTCAAACAAGAGGAACATGTCTTTCAATCCTGACAAATCTCATACTCTTACTATGTCTCTTCGAAAAGACTGACTGGACAACCCTCCCATCTACTTTCTGAACAATCCTCTCCAAGAAGTTCTGTCACTCAAGCTCTTGGGTCTCACTACCTGCCATGATCTTTCCTGGGAAAACCACATTTCCAAGCCTGCTTCCAAAGCCAGTCGCCGACTGGGCATCCTCCGGCATGCGACGTCCTTCCTTGGCACACCTGAGCTCCTCACCACATACAAGGCTTTCATCCGCAGCTCAATGGAATACTGTTCTCCCCTCTTGGCCGGTGCTCCTGCCTCACACCTAGCTCGGATTCACGCTATTGAAACCAAAGCTTTCAGAATCATTTGAATCTCACACGATGAAGCTAACTCCAAGGGCCTTTTACTCACTCACCACAGGCAGGTTGGTGGTCTTTCTGTCTTCTACCGACTCCTCTCCGGCCTTGCCCCGCCCAGCTCTCTCTGTGCTCTGTCCCCCAAATATTCGTGCAGGTCGCACAATATCTGCCAGCATCCCTCTTCTGGTGAAACTGCCAAAATCAAGACTCTTTCTCACCTTCACTCTTTCATTCCACTTTACTCCCGCCTCTGGAACAAACTCCCTCACTCTCTTCAATCCCACTCCTCCCTCCAGGTCTTTAAAACAGCTGTTCACCGCCATCTCTTATCTTTCCCCATCCAAAACCTTGATCTTTCTACCCACGTTAATTCACCCAAGATCCTTTTTTTTTAAATACCGTCTTCTTTCCTGGAAGTCTTAGCAGTGTCCATGTGTTTTATCCCTCTCCTCCCCCCCCCCCCCCCCTTCCCATGCCTCCTCCCGCCAAGCCCTCTACCTCCCACAGATCTCCCGATGTCCCTGTTCTCTACTGTTGTACTTATGTACTTCCCTCTCTCTCCCCCCCCCCCCCCCCCCCATTTTGTCTCCCACTCCCTTTATCATATGTTTTATGTGTGAGTTTGTTTTTTTGTGATTCATGTTAGCTCTTACACGAGCCTCGGACTTTTATACAAAAAAAAAAATGTTGAATGGGTGAGCGTCGGTGAACAGCAATCCTCAAGGTTTTCCACAGATTCTCAATCGGATTCAAGTCTGGGCTTTGGCTGGGCCACTCAAGGACTTTCAGGTTCTTGTTCTGAAGCCATTCCAGTGTTCCTTTAGCTGTATGCTTTGCTGTATACCCATTGTCCTCTTTAAATGTCAGTTTTCACCGCAGCTGAAGGTCTTCTTTACTCTGACACAGCTTCTCCTCAAGGATTTGCCTGTATTTGGCTCCATTCAGTGATCCCTCTATCCTTACAAGTCTCCCAATCCCATGAAAAGAATCCCCATAGCATGATGCTTTCACTACTATGTTTCACCAAAGGGATGGTGTTAGATGGGTGATGAGCTGTGCTTGGTTTCCGTCAGAAGTAGCGCTTTGCATTCAGACTAAATAGTTCAATTTTCGTCTCGTCAAACTACAGCATATTTTGCCTCATTCTCTTAGTCTTTTGCGTGCGTTTTTACAAACTCCAGGTATGCTGCCATGTGCCTTTTTCTCAGGAGTGGCTTCTGTCTGGCCACTCTCCCATAAAGTCCAGATTTGTGAAGTGCTGGGGAGACTGTTGTCCTTCTAGCAGGATCTCCCATCTCAGCCAAGGAACTCTGTACTATCAGAGTGGTCATTGGGTTCTTGGTCACCTCCCTAACCAAGGTACTTCTCGCACAGTTGCTCAGTTTGGTCGGACAGCCAGCCCTAGAAAGAGTCTGGGTAGTTCCATACCTTTTCCATTTCCTAATGATGGAGATCACTGTGCTCTTGGGAACTTTCAACACTATAATTATTTTATTTTTATTTTTTGTATTCAAGATCGAGGCTCGTGAAAGAGCGAACATTAATCACACAGAAAGACAAACCGACACATAAAACATATAACATCGGGAGCGGTAGACAAGATGGGGAGAGAGGGGGAAGGACACAAACACAACATTTGAGAACAGGGACCGAGAGACATGGAGACATTGAGAGATCTGAGAGAGGGCGAGGGCTTTGGGGGGGGGGGGGCATGGGAAGGGGGGGGGGTGGGAGAGGTATAAAACATATGGACACTGCCAGGACTTCCAGGAAAGAAGTTGGAATTTCAAACAAGGTGGATCTGGGGTGAATTAGCGGGGGTAGAAAAGATCAAGGTTTTGGATGGGGGAAGATAAGAGATGGTGGTGAACAGCTGTTTTAAAGACCTGGAGGGAGGAGTGGGATTGAAGGGAGTGAGGGAGTTTGTTCCAGAGGCGGGAGAAAAGAGGAATGAAAGAGTGAAGGTGAGCAGAGAGCCGAGATTTCGGCAGTTTAACCATCAGAGGGTTGCTGGCAGATCTTGTGCGACCTGTAGGAATATTTGGGGGACAGAGCACAGAGAGAGCTGGGGGTGCAAGGCCGGAGAGGAGTCGGTAGAAGACAGAAAGACCACCTACCTGCCTGCGGTGAGTGAGTGAAAGGCCCTCAGAGATAGCTTCATCGCGGGAGATTCCAATAATTCTGAAAGCTTTGGTTTCAACAGCGTGAAGCCGAGCTAGGTGTAAGGCAGGAGCACCGGCCCATAGGGGAGAACAGTATTCCATTGAGCTGCGGATGAAAGCCTTGTATGTGGTGAGGAGCTCAGGTGTGCCGAGGAAGGACTTCGCACGACGGAGGATGCCCAGTCGGCGACTGGCTTTGGAGGCCAGCTCGGAAATGTGGTTTTCCCAAGAAAGATCATGGCAGATAGTGAGACCCAAAAGCTTGAGCGACAGAACTTCTTGGAGAGGATTGTTGAGAAAGTAGATGGGAGGGTTGTCCAGTCGATCTTTTCGGAGAGACATAGTAAGAGTGTGAGATTTGTCAGGATTGAAAGACATGTTCCACTTGTTTGACCAGTCTGTGATTTTGTCCAAGTCTTCAGAGAGTGAGGAGGCTGCAGACTGCCGATCTGAGGGAAGAGGAATGGAGCGGCAGAGAGTGGAGTCATCAGCAAAGAGATAGAGAGGATTTTCAAGAGAGTCAGAGAGATCATTGATGAAGACCAGAAAAAGCACAGGGCCCAGAACACTGCCTTGGGGAACTCCAGCCTGAACAGGAAGAGGAGATGAGAGAAACCCATTCAGGGCCACACGTTGACGACGACTGGAGAGGAAGTCCGCCAGCCATGCGTGGAGATTTCCATAGATACCAAAGGAGGAGAGTTTGGTGAGCAGAGCGGGGTGCCAGGCCGTATCGAAGGCACGTGATATGTCGAGGGAGACAGCTCTAAGAGTCTAAGAGACAGCTCTAAGCTCTAAGAGACAGCTCTAAGAGAAGAGTTTTGTACTCTTCCCCAGACTTATGCCTCCTCACAATTCTATCTTGGAGTTCTACGGACAGTTCCTTGGACTTCATGCTCGAGTTTCTGTTCTGACATGCACTAACAACTGTGGGACCTTATATAGAAAGGTGTGTTTCTTTCTAAATCATGTCCATTCAATTGAATTGAGCGCATGTGGACTCCAATCAGGTTGTAGAGACATCTCAAGGTTGATCAAAAGAAATTGGATGCACCTTAGCTCAATTTGGAGTGTCATAGCAAAGGAGTTGAATACCAATTGAATCAAGACATTTCATCTTTTCATTTTTAATTATTTTGTAAAAAAAAATGCCACTTTAACATTATTATGTGACATGTAGGTAGATCAGTGACAAAAAAAAATCTCAATTTAATCCATCTTAAATTCTGGCTGTAACACAACAAAATGTGAAAAAATTCGAGGGGTGTGAATACTTTCTGAAGACACTGTAAACGTCGACTGTTGCAAATGTCTGGCCTTAGACCTTGTTGATGGTCATTGAGTATGCTAGGCATGCAAGAAACTGACAACGTTTCAAGATAAATGGCAAATTAACATATCTTGGTGCCAGTTTTATTCGTAGGATGAGTACACGCATTTCACTTTATAATGAGGAAATTACTTCAGCATCTATGGAGCGATCATGACGGTGTCTCACTGTCTCAGTATGAGACGCATGCCATTGCATATACCATTGCGAACATCTAAATTCTGAAGGAGAATTATGACACCGCCAGACTTGATACACAGACAATGTTTAGGCATACCCAAGGATGTAAGGCTGTTCAAGAACTCCAATGTGTAATTGTTAGGTTCTTCCTGATTGTCCTGAAGTTTGTCCAAGATTATGTCATTCAGTTGCAAAGTAGAGTCATTTTTAGGTGTCAAATAACTTTTTCCACAGATCATCTGTTACATCAGGATAGACAGCATGAACTATGCCATCAGTCATATTGCATTGGCTATGTATCTATCTATAATTCCAGTAATCTCTGTGTGTATGTGTGTGTGTTTGTCTGTGACCGCTGTTTCTCGACAACTACCGGTCCGATATACTTGAAACTTGCCAGGTATATTGCTGGGGACCCGAGGATGTGCCTTTTCAAGGTTTGAAATTAATCGGACAAGTGGTTCCCAAGGTATGGTCACCGTACTCGCAAGCCGTTCGCTTTGGCTTTGCGAATGGACCAAACCATTTCATGTAAATAGAGGGGGGGGGGGGGTTCTGTGGTCGTTACTGGCTTTGCGAATGGACCAAACCATTTCATGTAAATAGAGGGGGGGGGTTCTGTGGTCGTTACTGCCACGTGGTTTCAAAGTTGTTTTTTGTTGTTGTTGTTGTTTGCACGCATGTTCGGGCAAGCACGTACGGGCAAGCACGTACGTGCGGGCACGTCCTAGTATCAACAATGCCCGGAGGAGCATTGTCAGCCAAGCTTCTGAAGAATCCATTCCCCAAGCAAAGAAGCCACTCAGAAAATTTCTGCTGATCAACCTGCGCATGCATATTTTGTGTCAGTGGGACAACATGGAAATTATCCCATAAAAGGAGACTTCTTCAGCGAATTCTCAACTATAGCTGTCCTTGACTCATGAAGAACAATAGTCAAGAGTTGCCTAAAATCTCCACCTAAGAGGATGAATTTGGTGGCACCAAATGGAATGTCAGAGGCAGTGATGTCTCTTAAAAGCACATCAAGGTCACGAAGGGCACGTAGTGGAACCATTGATGCTTCATCAATTAGGATGAGTGAGAGGGCTCTAAGCATTTGTGCGTGCAGCGAGAGAGGCTGAATATTACTTGTACTCGTATCAGTTATTGGAACAGGCAGTTTGAACAAACTGTGAACTGTCCTTACTGAATGCATAAGTGTTGCAGCTATACCTGTCCATGCACATGCAGCAAAATGTCGGCCTCTTGTCCTGAAAGCAGAAATGAGAGCATTATTGACCGTTGTTTTGCCAGTGCCACCTGGACCATCCAAGAAAAATGCATGGAAGGTTTCAGCAAGGACTTGTTCAATATCATGCAAAGCTGGAAAAACTGCATCGACTAAGGCTTGCTGTTTCTATTCAGTTTTGACATTGCTTCCTGTGCAAGTACGGCTTCTGGTGCAGTGTCAATGTCTTGTTTGATAGCTTTGAAATCTGAAGGTTCAGGCAGGCCCAAATCTGAGCATTTTATTCCTGTCTTTTGCAATATATGTTGTAGGTCTTCCATGGCCAAAGATTGTGCATCTTCTGTATGGTCGTGGCACAAGTAATCTTCTGACGTGCATACTTTAAAGTTGTGCCAAAGTTGAAGTGGATCTTGCAGGTGAGAACTACAAAGAGCAATTTTGCTCTTTGCAGACCGCCAGGACGTGTTTTCTGCGGTTTTTAAGGCTTTTGTGTTAAAAAAAATATGGCGGACGAACCACGTGACCAATGATGTCATCATTTTTCTTTCTCTACCAATTTATCCCTAGATGACATTCAATAAATTTCATCTTGTTCAGATGAAGTTTTATACTTGTCGAATTATGATGTCATAATGGAGGCACCTATGACATCATCATTAACATATGTTATTCGACATGGAGAGTTCTTTACAATGAGCCATGTCTCAATTTTTTCTATGCAGCACTTTCGGAGATATAGAGGTGCAACGTTTTTCCAAGATGGCGCCTGTACCACGTGACCTATGACATCATAATTATAATTTTAATATAACAAAGGTGGAGATGCACTTATGGTGAAAATTTCCTGTCAATCGGACCGACGTTTGCAGAGAAAATCATATTTATTCTGTGCGGAAAAATAGACAAACAAACGGACTTAAATGCAATATCCTCTCCTCTGGCGAGGGTAGTAACAAAAACAACAAGAAAAAGAGCAATCAGATATTGCAAACCCTCGCCAGGATGTATTTTCAGTGGTTTTTAAGGCTTTTGTGTTAAAACAAATATGGCGGCCGAACCACGTGACTGATGATGACATCATTATTTTTTGTAAAAACTAATTTATTCCTAGATTATGCTCAAGAAATTTCATCTTCATCGGATGAAGTTTTATACTTGTCGAATTATGATGTCATAATGGAGGCACCTATGACATCATTAACATGTGTTATTCGACATGGAGAGTTCTTTACAATGAGCCATGTCTCAATTTTTTATATTCAGCACTTTCGGAGATATAGAGGTGCAAAATTTTTCGGTTTTTCCAAGATGGCGGCCGGACCACGTGAGCTTTGACATGATAATTATCATTAAAAAATTATACAGGTGGATTTGCACCTATGGTGAAAATTTCTTGTCAATCGGACCAACGGTTGCAGAGAAAATCATATTTCTTCTGTGCGGACAAACAGACAGACAAATGAAAAATCGGTCTTAGACCAATGACTTGCCGGAATGTACTTTTTTATCGGCCATTTTGGACAAATATGGCGGCCGAACCACGTGACCGATGACGTCATCATTATTTGTTTTCTAAACGAATTTATTCCTTGATGATGCTCAAGAAATTTCATCTTGATCGGATGAAGTTTTGTATTTGTCGAATTATGACGTCGTAATGGAGGCACCTACGACATCATCATTAACATATTTTATTCCCCATGGAGAGTTTTTTACAATGAGCCATGTCTCAATTTTTTCTATTCATCACTTTCGGAGATATAGAGGTGCAAAGTTTTTCCGTTTTTCCAAGATGGCGGCCGAACCACGTGACCGATGACGTCATCAATTTTTTTTCTCCACCAGTTTATGCCGACATGGCACTCAAGAAATTGCATCTTGATTGGATTAAGTTTTGTACTTGTCGAATTATCAAATTATGACGTCATAATGGAGGCCTTGGGCCGAGAGAGTTAAAAATTGGGCACAGTCTATTCCAGGGCAAGACAAATATGTGTGTGAAGTATGGCGATTTTATGTGCAACGATTTAGACGTAGTACTGCTCACAAACAGACAGACAGACAGATGAAAAATCTGTCAGAGACCGAGGACTTGCTGGAATGTACTTTTTTATCGGCCATTTTGGATCAAGTTTTTCGGTTTTTTCAAGATGGCGGCCGAATCACGTGACCGATGACGTCATCATTCTTTTTTATATAAACTAATTTATTCCTAGATTATGCTCAAGAAATTTCATCTTGATCGGATGAAGTTTTGTACTTGTCGAATTATGACGTCATAATGGAGGCACCTACGACATCATCATTAACATATTTTATTCCCCATGGAGAGTTCTTTGCAATGAGCCATGTCTCAATTTTTTCTATTCAGCACTTTCTGAGATATAGAGGTGCAAAGTTTTTCGGTTTTTCCAAGATGGCGGCCGGACCACGTGACCGATGACGTCATCATTTATTTTTTTTCTCCGCCAGTTTATGCCGACATGGCGCTCAAGAAATTGCATCTTGATTGGATGAATTTTTGTACTTGTCGAATTTTCAAATTATGGCGTCATAATGGAGGCCTTGGGCCGAGACCTAGAGAGTTAAAAATTGGGCACAGTCTATTCCAGGGCAAGACACATATGTGTGTAAAGTATGGTGATTATATGTGCAACGATGTAGACATAGTACTGCGCACAAACAGACAGACAAACCAACCAACCAACCAACATACTTGCCGGAACCTTTTCCGGCAAGTACCAAACTGACAAACGGGCCCAAATGCAACACCCTCTCCTCCTGCGAGGGTGATAACTTCAGAAGGTAGCAAAAATTAGCAGAACTGACTGGGCATGCAAAATGTGGCAACTCATTGACTGTCATCATCTAATAGGTTCAGCTGTATACAAGCATGACAAAATATTTTTTGAACAACTCCAGGAACAGTCCTCAGGTCTTCAAAACCTTGGGCATCAGATACAAGCAGCAACAATATACTCAAGCATGAAAGTTCCCTATCTGCAGGATTAACTGCATATATCCTCAAAAATACTGTGCCACCTCTTTGTTTCTCGACTGCCACGTCTTTGATCTCTGATCAAAAACATAATGTGCTGGTGAAATTTCATTGTAAAGATACTTTCGCAACATTCTCCCCTTTCCCTCATCATCACCCGAATCCCATGTTTGTCTGTCTCCTACTATTTTATCCCTTGGCCCAGCTGTTTGTGTCTCTCCCTTCTCTTTCTGCTATTCATCTTTTGCTGTTGCATCCTGATCTGTTCTTTGTTCTAGCTATTATACGAGGCTTGACTTTGTATACAGAAATAAAATATTACAATAATAAATAAAAAGGTCAGGTTTTGTGAAATTCTGTGGGCACAGGTACATTTTTATTATCGTTTGAGTTGCTTCAAAAGGTGTTTATTGCCTCAGAAGTGTAGGTATTAGTAATACAAGCAATATGGAGGCAAAACAAGCTGCCACATTTGGCTGAGAAAATGCAGTCAAGGAAAGGTATATTATTCTCATCGTTTCTCGGAGTTGGAACTGAACACAGCACAGCAGATTTTTCACAACTGGCCTGCCACAGAAAAAATATGCCTGAGTGATGTATGAAATTAGAATTTGAATTATTACATATTTACAGCAGAAAAAGAGCGTCGGTGATGGAGACAGGTTATGACATGGGATTTATATGGGATTTATTATGGGATTTATATGGGTTTAGACATGGAATTTATTCCTGTAGCGTGTAGACTGTAGAGCATACAAAGAAGCAAGGTATTTTCTATTCACTTTGTCATTTTTCCTGGTTTTGTACTCTCTTTCATTTGAAAAAAGATTGCTTGGTCATATATTTTAAAGTACAGCCATGGGCAAAAATATTGGCACACTTGCACAATTTTCAAAGAACTCACAATTTTCTCGAAAAATAAATTGAAATTGACAAAAGTATTTGGTCTCCACAATTCTTTTTTTCACTGTTAAAATTACAGAACCTTTTGTAGTGAAATTATACCAAGGTGAACCCAGGGGGGTGCTCGCCACGAAAAGGGGCCGTCTATAAGACCCAGGACACGCGGGGCGTGCGGACACTTCGGCGGGACTCACTGTGACATTATCCAGTAGTTGAATGGTATGTACGCCCCAAACGCTGCGCTGCATTAACCATTGTTATATCGAAGCTACCTTTGCTGTGCTTGAATGCTCTGATTTAATGCCTATTGTTTGCATGTATTGTTACAGGAAATATTGCCGATCTAAATGATATTAAAGCCTACACAGAGGAAAGTCGTGTCTGCGCTTGATTATCACGACATTTAATATCATTTATTTCGCCATGGCTGACCACAAGATGATCGTGGTTCCGATTCTCGGTGCCGACCCTCTGGCTGAAGGATCTGCATCGGAGTTTGCTCACTGGCTCAACACGCTGCAGAACTACTTCGCTGCTCACGAGACGGAGCCAACCGCTGAGATACGGCTGTCCGTCTTACAGTCCAAGGTCCATCACACTGTGTACAAGACCATTTCTCGATTTGAGACGTATGATACGGCCCTGGACGAGCTGAAGCGCCTTTACATAAAGAAACGGAGCGCTGTGCACGGCCGGCATCAACTCTCTCAGCGACGGCAGCAACCGTCTGAATCGATCGATCGCTATGCGCAGGAGTTGCGCTATTTATTGGCAGATTGTGTGCAGGACGTCCGGACTCATGAGCAAGTTCAGGACGATTTGCTCCGAGATGCATTCATATCCGGAATTAGTTCTGGAGTCTTGCGGCTGCGTCTCTTGGAGGTCGCGGAGCTGACATTTACAGAGGCACTACGGCTGGCGCGCGTTTATGCAGATGCTCGACATCAATTGACCGCCTATGATAACCCACGAGTCGTGGCGGGGGCCTCGCAACTCGCGCGACCCGAGAGGGCCATCGCCGAGGATACGGAGGAGGACCCGACCACCACGACGGCCGAGTCCCTGGGTGCTCCGGAAGCGGACTCCGCAGCCGGCCTCACTGCAGCTGCCGCTGCCCGGCCACGGCTTGCCCGGTATGCAAAATGTTATTTTTGTGGCAATCGGCAGCATCCCCGGACTGAATGCCCGGCCCGAGAGGCAACTTGTCACCTCTGCTCCACTAAAGGCCATTTTGCAAAAGTCTGCAGAAAGGCCGCCCGGGGCACGCATTCCCGAGCGACCTTGAATGTGCTCATCGCTGAACCAATGGATCGAGCACCGGACGGGGCGCCTTGCACAGCTTTGATGAGCCGCTCTCCTCCTCGCGGGCCTCTGGCTTCTCGCCCGACCTTGGTGAGATACGTCGGGCCGCCGAAACAAATGGCGCAAACGCGACCGGTCACAAAGCATCTAACCTTGACTGGCTTGCAAACGCCTCCTTCAAACAAGCGACATGCACCCACTTTGGAATTGCCTCTCGAGGTGCAGCCAACGCAGCACGTGACTCGAGCGCCATCTGATGACAGCTTTTGCGAATTACGTGCTTCCCTTCTGGCATGTCCTGCTGCTGATGGCAGAATTCATTCTCACGTGGCTCGAGCGCCATCTGGCGGTAGCTCTTGCGAATTACATGCACCCGCTTTGGCATATGACTCTGCAGATGGCAGTGAACTTTCTCCCGTGGCTCGAGCGCCGTCTGGAGGCTGCTCTCACGACTACTCCACACCCACTCTGGCAAATAAAACTACCGAAGAGCCAACTGACTTCAATGCTCCTGCTGAGGCCCGAAGGATTGCAGCCGGCGTGGGATCCACCCGCGAGGCGCGATCTTCTCGCCCAGCCGGAACTATACCTGCCGGGTCTGCCGGCCTAGCGCAGGCCTTCATTCCGCTCACGGTCGCGGGCGTTGTTGCGCAAGCTTTAATTGATACGGGATCCACGGATAGTTTTATTGATCAGCGTCTCGTGCGTCAACATGGGTGGCCGGTTCTCGGGACAACCCGCCGGATCTTCATGGCATCTCAGGGACTTCGGTTGAGCACAAAAGGGGCGTGTCGATTGAAACTTGTGATAAATGGACGCACGTTCCCGGACGTGTATCTCATGGTATTACCGGCCTTATGCGCTGACGTTCTGTTAGGACTTGATTTCCTTAAGCGGCATGGTCGTTTAGAGATGGACTTTGGAGGGCCGGACACGCTCGCTGTGTGTGCCCTCGCTCAAATGGACATGGAGCCACTCTCACTGTTCCCCAACCTGACCACTGATTGTACCCCTGTGGCCATCAAATCGCGGCGCTACTCTCGCGCGGACGCGCAATTCATTGCGGAAGAAACGGCCCTGCTCTTGAAGGACGGTATCATAGAACACAGTAGGTCTCCGTGGAGGGCCCAAGTCTTAGTGGTGCGGAGTGAGGCTCACCGCAGGCGAATGGTAATCGACTATTCGCAAACGATTAATCGCTTTACACAGCTGGATGCCTACCCATTACCGGGGATGGACGCCCTGGTACGCCAGGTGGCCCTGTATTCCGTTTATAGCACTCTCGATCTACGTAGTGCGTATCATCAAGTCCCCATCTCTAGGGCTGATCGCGTCTTTACGGCCTTTGAATCGGGTCAGCGGTTGTACCAGTTCACGAGACTTCCTTTTGGGGTAACGAACGGCGTCGCTTGTTTTCAGAGAGCTATGGATGACCTCGTTGCGAAGGAGCATTTGACGGATGTCTTTGTCTATCTGGACAATCTTACGGTTTGTGGGTACGACCAGGCGCATCACGACGCTAATCTAAAACGCTTCCTCGAGGTTGCGCGGAAATATCGCTTAACCATGAATGAGGCGAAGTGTCAATACTCTCTACGCACGGTAGACCTTCTGGGGTACACCGTGACCCATGGCTCCGTCTCTCCAGATAAGGAGCGTCTGCGCCCTTTGCTCGATATGGCTCCGCCTAGCGATCGGGCTTCGCTGAAACGCGCTCTAGGGCTGTTCGCCCACTACTCGAAGTGGGTGCAAAATTTCTCTGCTAAGCTCCGCCCCCTCGTGGCCTGCGACACTTTCCCCATGGGCCCGGCCGCCCTGGCGGCCTTCGAGGGCCTTAAAGTCGACATTGCTGGCGCCGCTGTCGCAACGATTGACGAGAGTGCCTCTTTCGTTTTGGAGAGTGATGCCTCGGACCATGCGATAGCGGCAACCCTCTCCCAAGGAGGCCGCCCTGTGGCTTTCTTCTCGCGGACTCTCACCTCCGCCGAGCGGAGGCATTCGTCCGTCGAAAAGGAAGCGTACACGATCGTCGAATCTATTCGGCGATGGCGGCCGTATCTGCTTGGGCGGAGTTTCCAAATTATCACGGACCAACAGAGTGTTGCGTTTATGTACGACACCTTACATGCTCAGCGCATTAAGAATGAGAAAATCACCCGCTGGCGCATCGAACTCGCCGACTTCTGCTACACCATCAAATACCGCCCGGGGAAGGATAACCTGGTCGCTGACGCCTTATCGAGGCCGGCCACTTGCGCGGGGGTCATAACTTTGGAGGGGCTGCGCACTTTGCACAGCACTATGTG
The DNA here is from genome assembly GCF_964187855.1 of Myxine glutinosa. Taxonomy (NCBI): domain Eukaryota; kingdom Metazoa; phylum Chordata; class Myxini; order Myxiniformes; family Myxinidae; genus Myxine; species Myxine glutinosa. Next base: position 97,615,574 of record NC_136266.1, on the reverse strand, counting down.
TCATCCCGGGGTAACGCGCTTCGCGCATTTTGTGCGCGCGGGCAATCTGCCGTACTCGATGGAGGACATCCGCCGCATCTGCCGTGATTGCGCGGTCTGTGCGGAACTCAAACCGCGTTTTTATAGCCCTCCCCTGGGGACACTCGTTAGGGCTACTAGACCGTGGGAGCGCTTGGCGATGAACTTCAAAGGGCCGCTGCCAATGTCGAGCAACTCTCGCTATCTGCTCACTATCGTCGATGAGTATTCCCGATTCCCCTTTGCTTACACGTGCGGGGATATGTCGGCTGCCACGGTTATTCGGTGCCTTCAGAATTTGTTTTCTATGTTCGGATATCCGGCCTACGTGCATACCGATCGGGGTGCGGTGTTCCTGTCCCAGGAAGTGAGGGGCTACTTGCTCCAAAATAATGTCGCTTCGAGCTACACCACCCCGTACCGGCCCCAAGCTAACGGTCAGATCGAACGCTTTAATGGGATTATATGGCGGCCGTCATGCTAAGCCTTCGGACCCTCGGCCGAGGCCTCGATAAATGGGCGTGGTCGCTGCCTGCCGCTCTAAACTCGATCCGGGCTCTCCTATGTACTGCCACCAACCAGACTCCTCACGAACGACTGTTCCACCACCCTAGAAGCTCCGGCAGTATCCAGTCTTTACCCAGCTGGCTCGCTGAACCGGGGCCCGCCTATCTCAAACGAGCGGTTCGCACTAGCAAGTACGACCCCCTCGTTGACAAGGTGCAGGTCCTCCAGGCTAATCCCGAGCATGCCCGCGTGTTAACGGCGGATGGCCGCGAGTCTACTGTCTCCGTTCGCCATCTCGCCCCATGTGGGGACGACGACAGGGATATCGACGAACCCGTCTACGAGTCTATGGACTCTATCGAAGCTTCCCCTATGGAACTACCACTGTTACTCCCGTCGTCCCCCGCTCCCGTGCCCGAAGGCGCAGGGGCGCCCCCTCCGACTCCGACCTCCGGCGGCTATTCCGACACGGGGGACTCCGGGCTTGGGGACGCCGTGCCCGGTAGATTCCGAACACGAACTGGCAGGGAGGTTCGCCGCCCCGACCGCTACGGGTGGTCCGACTGACGTGGATTGACGTGACCCTTTCATTTATTGCTGATGCTTGCCTGCGAACTGCCGAGCGGTAGTCTTGTTTTAACGACGGGGAGAATGTAGTGAAATTATACCAAGGTGAACCCAGGGGGGTGCTCGCCACGAAAAGGGGCCGTCTATAAGACCCAGGACACGCGGGGCGTGCGGACACTTCGGCGGGACTCACTGTGACATTATCCAGTAGTTGAATGGTATGTACGCCCCAAACGCTGCGCTGCATTAACCATTGTTATATCGAAGCTACCTTTGCTGTGCTTGAATGCTCTGATTTAATGCCTATTGTTTGCATGTATTGTTACAGGAAATATTGCCGATCTAAATGATATTAAAGCCTACACAGAGGAAAGTCGTGTCTGCGCTTGATTTTCACGACACCTTTGTTTTTGATTCAGAACTTTCCTTTAAAATCAGAAAATAAAAAGAAATGGCATTGACAAAATTATTGACACCCAAGCCTTGATATTTGGAAGCATAGCCTTTGGACAAACTAACTGCAGTCAAGCACTTCCTATAGCCATGAATGAACTTCCTATATCTCTCTATTGGCAGTTTGGCCCACTCTTCTTGTGCAAACTGCTCCAGTTCTCCCAGATTTGAAGGGTGCCTTCTCCCAACTGCTGTTTTCAGATCTCCCCACAGGTGTTCAATGGGATTTAGATCTGGACTCATTGCTGGCTACTTCAGAACAGTCTAGCGTTCTGTCTTGAACCATTCATGGGTGCTTTTTGAAGTGTGTGTTGGGGTCATTGTCCTGCTGCAAGACCCATGACCTTCGACGGAGACCCAGCTTTCTGACACTGGGTTGAACATTGCGCTCCAAAATGCCTTGGAAATCTCCTGATTTCATGATGCCATGCACACATTCAAGTCACCCAGTGCCAGAGGAAGCACAGCAACCCTAAAACATCACTGAACCTCCTCCACGTTTGACTGTAGGGATGGTGTCCTTTTCTTTGAGGGCTTCATTTTGTTTTCTGTAAACATAGAGATGATGTGCTTTACCAAAAAGCTCTAATTTGGTCTCATCTGTCCACAGGACGTTCTCCCAAAAGGATATTGGCTTGTACCGGTTATTTTGGGCAAACTCGTCGGGCTTTCTCAGCAGTGGGGTCCTCCTAGGTGTCCTACCATAGAACGCCCTTTCATTGAGTTGGCGACGAATGGTGTGAGTTGAAACTGTGGTACCTTGTGTTTTAAGGTCACCTTGAATCTGTTTGGTAGTTGATCGAGGTGCTTTCTCCACCATTCGGACAATCCTTCGCTGCAATCTTTAACCAAGTTTTCTCTTGCGGCCACATCCAGGGAGGTTGGCTACAGTGCCATAGGCCTTAAACTTCCTGATAACATTGCGTACGGTGGACACAGGAACATCAAGGTCTCTGGAGATGGACTTGAAGCCTTGAGATTGTCTATGCTTGGCTACAATCTTGTGTCTGACCTCCTCAGAAAATTAACTCGTTTTCTTTCTTTTCTCCATGCTAATTGCGGTACACACAGTGACACAAAACAGCAGAATGACTCCTTCTCACCATTCAAACTGGTTGAATGAGTGATTTTTATATTGCAAGCACCTGCAACTCACCATAGGTGAGTTCAATTCCAAAGTAAAGGAGAATCACTTGCTTTTAATTAATTTTTTTCTAACAACTTCTAAAAGGTGCTAATAATATTGTCCGGGCCATTTTAGAATTTCTGTGTGGAATAAGCTAAGATTTAGTAATTTTTTCAGCGTTTTTTGTTTTCGTCCACTGCAAACCAAAGAAAAGATATGTGGATACCAAAATATATTTTTTTTCAACAATTTCCTGGAAGAAAATGTGCATTATTTGAAAAAAGCGCAAGAGTGCCAATATTTTTGGCCACGACTGTATTTGCCAAAATAGTACCAATGGCGATATATTTAAACTATAATGCCAGTTATTGTATTCGGGCTAACAGGAATATGATAGTAAATTGTAATATGTTTTCCCATGACAGTTGACCAACATTTGTGATTTTATATTGATGTGAAGCTTTCCTTTAAATCCAGGTTTGTGTCGGGCAACTGTAAGTCATACATATGGGTGTCATGTCCGCAAGCAATGGCCATTGGTAGCATTGTTATTTATCAGGTATACAACACAAAGCCAATATGGTTAAAGGGTTAAAGGAAAAATAATGAACCTTTAGATTTTTTTTCACACTTCTGACAAGTCCACTGAAATGTTTTTTTCAAGTGCAGCACTGAAAAGAATAAAATAGGTTTTCTTGCACCGAGCAGTAATTATGACTTTCACCGTGTTCAGAGAAATTGTGTTAGCAATATCAGCAGGAGTGTCACAATTGCACAGCCAGAGATGAGAGAAACCTTTCCAGGAAATAGTTGCCAAGAAATGTGCCACCTGCAAATGATTACCCCTGGAGGTTCTTGCAACAGCAGCAGCAAACAAACTGGACAAAAATTGGTGTTCAAACAAGTAAAAACTTGATTGAAAAAGATATCTGTTCCTTATTGGCATGATGGGTGAACAATTGACTCGTACAACCTCCTTGATAATGAAGTTCCTTTTGTTTGATTTCGAAATGATGTCTGAATGCTAAATTAGGCCTTTTGTGCATGCACTCTGTGTTTTTTCATTGACCTGCCATTACTAGTGCAAATCTGTAATTCTAATCTTCTTCTAAACATAATTTTCAGCATTTAGACGAAAGAGTGGCAATTTTTTTTTTTTTTTTTTTTTGTATACAAGGTCGAGGCTCGTGAAAGAGCGAACATTAATCACACAGAAAGACAAACCGACACATAAAACATATAACATCGGGAGCGGTAGACAAGATGGGGAAAGAGGGGGAAGGACACAAACACAACATTTGAGAGCAGGGACCGAGAGACATGGAGACATCGAGAGATCTGAGAGAGGGCGAGGGCTTTGGGGGGGGGGGCATGGGAAGGGGGCGGTGGGAGAGGTATAAAACATATGGACACTGCCAGGACTTCCAGGAAAGAAGTTGGAATTTCAAACAAGGTGGATCTGGGGTGAATTGGCGGGGGTAGAAAAGATCAAGGTTTTGGATGGGGGAAGATAAGAGATGGTGGTGAACAGCTGTTTTAAAGACCTGGAGGGAGGAGTGGGATTGAAGGGAGTGAGGGAGTTTGTTCCAGAGGCGGGAGAAAAGAGGAATGAAAGAGTGAAGGTGAGCAGAGAGCCGAGATTTCGGCAGTTTAACCATCAGAGGGTTGCTGGCAGATCTTGTGCGACCTGTAGGAATATTTGGGGGACAGAGCACAGAGAGAGCTGGGGGTGCAAGGCCGGAGAGGAGTCGGTAGAAGACAGAAAGACCACCTACCTGCCTGCGGTGAGTGAGTGAAAGGCCCTCAGAGATAGCTTCATCGCGGGAGATTCCAATAATTCTGAAAGCTTTGGTTTCAACAGCGTGAAGCCGAGCTAGGTGTGAGGCAGGAGCACCGGCCCATAGGGGAGAACAGTATTCCATTGAGCTGCGGATGAAAGCCTTGTATGTGGTGAGGAGCTCAGGTGTGCCGAGGAAGGACTTCGCACGACGGAGGATGCCCAGTCGGCGACTGGCTTTGGAGGCCAGCTTGGAAATGTGGTTTTCCCAAGAAAGATCATGGCAGATAGTGAGACCCAAAATCTTGAGCGACAGAACTTCTTGGAGAGGATTGTTGAGAAAGTAGATGGGAGGGTTGTCCAGTCGATCTTTTCGGAGAGACATAGTAAGAGTGTGAGATTTGTCAGGATTGAAAGACATGTTCCACTTGTTTGACCAGTCTGTGATTTTGTCCAGGTCTTCAGAGAGTGAGGAGGCAGCAGACTGCCGATCTGAGGGAAGAGGAATGGAGCGGCAGAGAGTGGAGTCATCAGCAAAGAGATAGAGAGGATTTTCGAGAGAGTCAGAGAGATCATTGATGAAGACCAGAAAAAGCACGGGGCCCAGAACACTGCCTTGGGGAACTCCAGCCTGAACAGGAAGAGGAGATGAGAGAAACCCATTCAGGGCCACACGTTGACGACGACTAGAGAGGAAGTCCGCCAGCCATGCGTGGAGATTTCCATGGATACCAAAGGAGGAGAGTTTGGTGAGCAGAGCGGGGTGCCAGACCGTGTCGAAGGCACGTGATATGTCGAGGGAGACAGCTCTAATTTCCTGTTTGGCATTGAGGACCTCCATCCATTGTTGAGACAGCAGAAGCAGCATGTCCAGAGTAGAGTGACCTGGTCTGAAACCAAATTGATGATCAGAGATCAAGCCATTGGAGAAGAGGAAAGATTTCATATCCGAAGCAATGATGGATTCCATGACTTTGCTGATAATTGGGAGAAGGCTGATTGGTCTGTAGTTGCTAGGATCTGTTTTTGCACCTTTTTTGTGCAAAGCGGTGATGTTGGCTGATTTCCAAGCAGATGGCAGTTGACCTTGAGCAAAAGAGAGGGTGAAGAGAACAGAGAGAGGGTGAGATAGAGCAGCAGAGCAGGATTTTAGGACCCGTGGGCTGATGCCGTCGGGTCCAGTTGCAGAATCAGAGTCGAGGGTTGACAGAAACTTTTCCACCTTGTCAGGAGGAAAGGACACGGAGTCCAGGAGCAGCAGGGTACGACTGGGTATGGTGGGTACAGAGAGGGATGGGTTTGGTGGTTAACCACAATTTCAAAGTGGTTAACCACAATTGCTCTGTTCCTGAATGCAAATCGGACTCACAGAAATAGGAGAATTATCCATGGATGAGAGGAGTCAGGTTCACCCCATTTTCTGTTAATAAAATTACATAGCGGCAGCCGTGTTTATACAGTAACACACACACACACACACACACACACACACACACACACACACACACACACACACACGCGCACACACACACACACGCACACACGCACACACACACACACACGAACAGACACTTCTCCCTTCACCAATAGATGCAAAAATGGAGTATAATTGATCTTGTGGCCCTGGAACCAAATAAAACATATATTTATAACAGCACTCACAGCCCATACAACTCCCACTCACCCAACCTCCCCCCTCACTCCCAGACATGATTAATAATAAATATCATTTTTTACTTACCCTGTCCATCAACAAGCCCTAGTTTTTACTTTCCATCGGTGTTAAGAAGCATGAAGGTTTGGGTAGACTACACCCATCTATGAACCTTCGGGCCTTTCACGGGCCCACATGGTTGGGAGTTTTCTGTTTGGGCTGCAAAATATCACCTTTGTGGACAAGTTGATCAGAAAGTTCTCCAAATATTTTGTTGTACAGAGGCACATTCCTTTCTTGCATGTGCATTTTGAAGTATATCTTGTTGCATTTTTTTTTAGCTCTTACACGAGCCTCGACTCTGTAAACAAAATAATAATAACAATAATAATTATAAAATAAAATAAATTAAAGCATTTTCAGCTTCTTTAAAAGCTGTGTGAGCCATTTTATACTACAATCCTTGTCTGGCATGCATGATATCTGTCCAGGCTGCCCCAATGACTCCCGTTGCTGGGGATTTCTGCGTATCAGCGCCGAGAAATCTGGGGTGGATTACACCATTTTGAAAGTCGTGTATTCTTACAATGGGCATTCAAAAAATTATTGCAACAAGATATTCCTAATCTTTGAACAAATATCGTTTTTTTTCCTCTTTCAAGATATAGTACAAGTATGTATGGTTCGCAAAAAATGTTTTCTTACTCATTATATATGCTTGTATATTGAATAATGAAAAAACCTTTGGTTCTTGGACTAATACGAGTGTGTTGTTCTGAGAAACTTTCAAAAAAATTGATTGAAAAACTTTTGAACCTCACACAAACTTTTAGATAACTGTTTATTTCCCCAGTTTGTGAGGGTCATTCGGTCAACAATGTTCTCATATAAAATGGACACTTTATCCTGCGTTTTGGCAAGGAAAAAAAGGAAATATAGAAAGTTTAATTTATTGTCAACTTACTTATTACTCATTACATGCATATTTTATTCTCTCTGCATCTGATTTTATTTCCTTTTATTTACCGTCATGCATCTCTCAACCATAAAACTGGTGGTGTGGTTCATTTGATTGGATTATACAAATCGGTTTTGCCCTGTTTATCATTTACATTGGATCCAAACATTCATCGAATAAAGTGATTTTTATGTTTTGCGAATCCACACGAGTAGCAGGGAATCTTCAATTCACTGGGAGTCAATGGCAGAAATATTAAATCTATGATATATATTGTGAACTGTGGTGTCTGTGTGTTTCGTTGCCTCTGTTTGTGGCAGGCCGCTTCCCTTGCTGGGTTTGAAAAGCTAAACATTCACTTTTGAAAAAATGGGAGAACAGTCATGAATAATGTTGATGCCACATTTTATTTTGCAAGCAGGATATTTTGCCCTCTTTTTAGAAATATTGAACCTCCGCTGCCCGATGTTGCACCACCATTTTGCGGTGTGTGGTATAAGTAGCTAAGAGCTTTGGCTTTGAGTGAAACCAACAGTGCAACACAATTAACCTTTTTTAAAGTCCATTAAATAAATTAAATTTGATAGATTAGCCGAAACTTTTCACTGGGGACGGATACTTTTTCCTGCTTTTCCCATCACTAGGAATGGGGGTACTTTTTCTAGAACTGCATATAATAATACCGAATTGCATCGGCTTTCTACAGCTTGCTCCTCTGAGGTGATTTGTTTACTTATTTGTCTTGCCTCACTGGCTTCTTTACACCTTAATCTTTTGCATTATGATATTGTTTACTTTTCTAATCCTTTCTAATCCTTTGTTACCGTTCTAATCTTGATTTGTGACAAATTTCAAGCCAAAATTGTTAATGACCAGCAGCTGAAGTCGAAAGGTGAAGGTAACCATGCATCCCTCATGGAAAGTTGATTGGTTGTTAGCTGTAACATTTTCATGGATGTTTGACTGAAAATAATATTTGGCTGATTTTTTTTGGAGGTGAAATGTCACCAAATCTTCTTCTTCTTTAAAAAAAATGATTTTGGATGGAAAATTATCGCCAAAAATGTTTTTCTCTTGCTTGATTCAAATTTGTGTTTGTATATCCGTGAAAACTGTGCTAGCAACCAATCTGATTACTCGATAGAGCTGGAAAATGTTTCACACATATCTGAGTTTATAAAATATAAGAACATTTTAATTACAATAAATGGAAATATATTATTTTACAGTGATTACTATATACTGATTCATTTTGTTTTCTGGTCAATATCTTCAGATGTTTCTGATGTAAAGGTAAAATCTTCTGCATAATCTAGATCTTCTAACAGTGTCTCAAACCATTTAACACCAGTTTCTTTCTTTTGTGTGGACTGCCTCATGATCCAATCAATTACTAATATAAGCAGGGTTGAGGATGATAAGCAACCCTGCTTGACTCCAGTTGTAATTTCAAAACATCATAGTGATATATATCCTTATGTATTACAATGCATTCAAACCCATCGTAAAATACTTTAATCATATATAGTAGGACTTTCTCAGGAGTACCATACTTTTATAAAATCTTTCACAAACTATCCCCATGAATGTTGGTGAAGGCTTTATCGAAATTAATGAAGTTTACACGGAGCGATTGCTGAAATTTTGCACTTTGTTCTCTAGTTTGTAAAACAGAAATCTGATCATTGCATGATCTGCCTTTATGAAAGCCTGCTTGTTCTCTTCTTCGAAGATTATCGATATCGTTTTGAATTGTCGACAAGATTTCATTTGAAAATTATTTTGACAAGTCAGGAGACGACGATGGTTCACAAGCGAGCGGTATTCATTGACAAAGGACGGACTATAACCGAAACAGGCCCGGACAGGCCAGGCCCGGAAATGTCAAAACGAAGGTTACTGACCTTGAAATGAGATATAAAATAATGTATAATCAGTTATGAGGTTAGTTAGCTACACAATACCGAAAATTCGGTGAAAAATGAAATGAAAATGAAAAAATGAAAAGAAAAAAAATCGAGCTCCGTGGGGCTAGACACTAACCAAACCCTAACCAAATACCGAAACCCCTGTCAGATTCCACCAAACCCCTCGGAGAAGATGTAGCTTGACCTCGATTACCCCCTAAAAAGACATCTTTTTCAGTGCGTGGCTCCGCCCACAATGGGCGCAATATGCCCACTCTAGGCAGGACACAACTAGATCATGATATCAACCTCCCACCCAAGTTTCATCAAGATCGGATGATGATATCGGGTAGTTATGCTGCGGACAGACAGACACACACACAGACAGACAGACACACACACATGACGAATATAGTGGTCACTTGATAACTCGTGAACCAATAGTACTGATACCTACCAATCATATCGCAATACCTATCAAAAAAGCAGTGGGAATGGGCAGGAAGACGCGAAGGGCCATCTGAGCCACCAGTTGACTTTCTCCACCTCGTTAAATGAGAAAAGTGTCGCAAGCAGGCCTTATCTGTCTGTGTCCAGGTTTTACATCACACATACATATACAGTCACGTGAAAAAGTAAGTACACCCCATGTAAAGTTTTGACTTTTTCAACATATTTCAACATACAGCTATTTGATCTTCATTTCAACAATATTGATAGATAAAGGTGATATAATATAACAAATATCATGAAACATTTACATTTTGTAGTCCATTGTATAATTTAAATAAACATAAATGCAAATTTCACATGTGGAAAAAGTAAGTACACCCTTGGCTCTAATAGGTGGTATTGACCCCTTTGGCAGAAACAACCTCAAGTAGGCATTTCTTATAATTATCTACCAGTCTCTAACATCGACTGGGAGAAATTTTTGCCCACTCCTCCGTGCAGAATTCTTTCAGCTGTGCGATGTTTGAGGGGTTTCTTGCATGTACAGCTCGTTTCAAATCCCCCCCACAACATCTCGATGGGATTTAGATCTGGGCTTTGACTTGGCCATTCCAGAACCCTCCATTTCTTTCTTTTCAGTCATTCCTTGGTGGATTTACTGGTATGTTTAGGGTCATTGTCATGTTGCAAGGTCCACCTTCGGTTGAGCTTCAACTTTCCGACAGATGGCCTCACATTATCCTCAAGCACCCTCTGGTACAATGAAGAATTCATAGTGGATTATATGATGGTGAGCTGCCCAGGCCCTGATGCAGCAAAGCTGCCCCAAACCATAATATTTCCACCACCATGCTTTAGAATTGGTATCAGGTTTTTGTGGTCAAATGCTGTCTTTGGTTTTCGCCAAACATGTCTTCGGGTACTGCGGCCAAATAGCTCTACCTTTGACTCATCTGTCTATCGCACATTGTTCCAGAAGTGCTGGTCTTTGCCTCGGTGTTCTTTGGCAAACTTTAGTCTTGCCCTGATATTCTTTCTGGGCAGCAAAGGTTTCCTTCTGGCACACCTCCCATGTAGATCAAATTTCTGCAGCCTCTTTTTAATGGTAGAATCGTGCACTTTGACATCAACAGTGGCAAGAGCTACCTGTAGGTCCCGTGATGACATTCTGGGGTTCTTAGAGACTTCTTTCATCATCTTGCAGTCTGCTCTCAGGCTGAACTTGCTGGGGCGGCCTGGCCTGAACAAGTTGGCAGTTGTTTGGAATCTTCTCCACTTGTAGATGATCTTCCGGACAGTCGAATGATTGATTTCAAATTGTTTGGAGATCTTTTAAAATCCCTTCCCAGACTCGTAGGCATCTATAACCTTCTTTCTGAAGGCCTCAGAGAGCTCTTTTGATCTAGGCATGGTGACGCCACACACTTTAACAACAAAGAGCAAACCAAACTAAATGTCTGAGGTTTAAAAAAGACAAGTTCCTCCAAGATCCTCTCTAACGATGTTCTAATCATTTGCACCTGAGCTGGTGCACCTGATTCTAATTTTAGGTATTTGAAGTAGTGATAAATGTAGGGGTGTACTTACTTTTTCCACATGCGAAATTTGCATTTATGTTTATTTAAATTATACAATGGACTACAAAATGTAAATGTTTCATGATATTTGTTATATTATGTCACCTTTATCTATCAATATTGTTGAAATGAAGATCAAATAGCTGTATGTTGAAATATGTTGAAAAAGTCACAACTTTATATGGGGTGTACTTACTTTTTCACGTGACTGTATCTCGAAGACACTCACTTTATTAATGAGATATATTGTTTGTACATTTTCCCTAAAGTAACAGGATGAGGTTATTAAGGCTATCAAATATACACAGGGAAAAAAGGTTGTGCATTCCTACAAAATAGTACTGTTTACAAAAAAAAAAGTTTTTTTCAATTCCATTTTCTTCCAAAAACATAAATTAAAAAACCCCTCCATGTACAGGCTGTATTTTGCATTCATCACTAGACCAAGGCAATTTTGCACATGCAGCATGGGTAGGGTATGAACCCTCTCACCATGACCCGGATCATTGTAGAGTTCTCAAAATATATGATTATTGTGATATTGTGAAAATTATTTATTATTATTGTGATTATTGTGAAAATATATGATATTGAAAGTCAGATTGTGTGTGCACTCACCATTGCTGGAGCACCATCAGTACATTTAATGCAGAGCTTTTTACCACTTGTTTTTACCACTTGTTACTTACATTTTTACCACTCGTTGCTTACAAGAAAAGCATTTGCCTTATTGAAAATATTATGTGCTTTTGTGATTGTTTAAGCTCTTCACAAAACAGGTATGTGTGTCTTTAATATCTCCCATCATTAGTCATTTTGGACCAGAAGAGCCAGGATTGACCGATAGCCCCACGTCACGCGCCATGGCAGGATTGGATGGTGAAGGATATTAGATCACGCTGAAGCATGGGCCGCTTGGTTGCTCCACTGAGCGTTAGCTCCAGCATGTCGGCGACCCGCCTCGATCGTGGTTTCATGATTGTGGCATGGGGCCATGCACACGACAATATAATTTCATGCCTAACTTGTTCTTTGATATCTTCAGATGTCTCACATATCCTGCATTTCACAGTATCATTGGACATAGAGAGCATATTAAGCCTTTTTGGTATTGCCATTGCCAAGCATGAATGACATGATATATTTGCATGATGGCAGGATAAGCTCTTCTCAGATAGAAAAAGGCTTCTTTGTACAAGCATTTCATAGTCATACGGCATGAGAGATATCTTAGTGACACATGACTTGCAAGATCCCCTGAGGACACAATTGAGAGCTGTCACAATATCAGAAGGTCCCTTTACTCAATCGTTCCACTTCGGCAGGAGGGTGAACCCCAAATGAGTTTATTTATCCAAGTACGGTACATGTTGGTAAATAACAAAATAACTCTCTGCTTGCTGTCTCCTACTCTGCTTCCAATTTGTATATCCAACGAGAGAGAACATTCAGTAAAGTTCCTTCTCTCCTTCTGCAAACTACTTGTACTTTCTAGATTGTTCTACATCCAAAAGTTACTGGAAATCTCTCGAACTCTGGTTAAAGTCAAACATATACGGTAACTAATTTCCTTTTCGTTTTACTCCACTTGTATCATAAAGTCTCGCCTCAACAAACATAGCACAGTCATGTATAACAAACCATTCATTTCTGTAATTAATATTATAGATGTACGAGCTTTAATATCATTTTGTACCACACACCCACAAATCATCATCATACTAAAATACACAATTCAGTGTCTGTCTGTCTGTCGATTTTTGACCGTGATACATTTGGTTGTTACTTATCCAATCTCCATTCATTTTCCCCTCTCCCCAAGGGGCTTTTCCCCACCAATCGGTTTGCATGCTGAGGTGTATATCCATGCTAAGATTGCTTTCGCGTGGCGTTTTTCCATAGTCGCTTCTAATAACAAAAGTAAAAACAATGCTAATGATAATAGCATAATATTAATGTTATTACAAAACAATATTAATACTAATATCCCATCTCCCCAAAGGGTTTTTGCCTCCTTGAACAAACGCCGTGCTTATGTTTATAAATAACTTATCGTACCGTTTTCGTGGGAGCACCTCTACCAGAAGTAAAAAATATTATAAACTACAAGCACGTATGAATACCTTCTTAAACAGTCGCTAATGCTGTTTAACACTAAACTGAAATAAATTTGGAGGAATCCAGACATCAGTCTATGCTTATCATCTCGACAAACGCACCTGATCATAGATCTACTGAAGTCTATATACCGCACATGGGTTAATAACACGACCCTTCCTGCAGCTTCCGTGGAGTTCTTCCAAGGTGTTTTCGTGGCATTTTTCCAAAGCCTCTTCTCATTACAAAAGTAATAACACTTGTATTAATAGTATAATATTAATGATATTACAAAACAATATCCCCACTCCCCAAGGGGTTTGGTGACTTGCGATATTACCCCCCACCCCATCCCCCCAGTTCCCCCTCCGCCCCTCCTTGTACACCCTTATGGAAGTAAATTTTATTTTCGGGAAGTTAGAATGATGAGGCATGGTCTGATCTTTTCCATGATCTGAAGTAACATAAGTTATCATAATAATAATTGGCAATAATAACAAGGATAATAACATGAACCCCTGCTGCTCCCGTAGTGAGTGGTTGTACTACCGGTGTGTTTAGAATAGAAGCAAATAGTTTAGGTTTAGAATAGAATTTATATTTGCATATAAATGCAAATAGAAGAATTTGTGACATTTGCTGTCAAACCTTCACCAGCCCCCATCACTATGGAGTACATTTGAGTTTATGTGCCTCTCCCTAACACCATATTGTTGCTTTGCGTGTTCTACCCTCCTCCAAACTATGATGACTCCATCCATATATGAAGCTCACTCCACAAACATCGACACTTCTCTCTGTTTGTCCGTTTGTATGTCAATTGCTTCCAGGTCACAATTTTAAACCGATCTTAATGAGACTTCACCAAATGTTAGAATTGGTCATATGGAAGAAGCCTATTGATTTTGAGGTTAAAAGGTCAACATAGGCCAAAGGTCAACAACCTTGTCAAATTTTTAAAATCCTAAATTTTCATCCGATTGACTTGAAATTTGAAGAGGATTTGCATATCTGGACACTGAATTCAACCACCAAGTATTTTTGAGGTCAACATAGGCCAAATAATGATCAACATAGGCCGAATTTCTAAAATCCTAAATTTTCATCCGATTGACTTGATATTTGAAGAGGATTTGCATATCAGATCACTGAACTCATCTACCATTTATTTTTGAGGTCAACGTAGGCCAAAACGTCAACATAGACCAAAGGTCAACAACTTAAGTGAAGTTTCCAAAATCCTCAATTTTCATCCAATTGACTTGAAATTTGAACAGAATTTGCATATCTGGTCACTTAATTCAACCACCAATTATTTTTGAGGTCTAAAGATGAAAAGGTCAACATAGGCCAAAGATCAACAACTTATTCTAGCGATTTCACAATTATTGTGCTGTGCATGACATATTTCTTGTTTAGTCATTTATTTTCCCGGAGTATATTTTCAGATACTTACCAGCGCAATCCACATTTTATTACTGTTTATTTTCTTTTTACTTTGCTCCATGAAACTATTCTTTGTGAAAAAGAAAAAACAACTTTTTATCGTGAATTGAGGTAATTTGCAGCAGCAGAAATGCTCCCGTGTTTGGCATTTTGATAGTGACAAGAGATGCTGCATTGTGAAGTACTCAGGCTACACCTCCTCAACCTCCCTGTGAAGGATTTGTCCTTTTCTGATACATTTTGCAAGAGTAGCCTTTCGTTACACTGCCAAAAATAATCTTGCCTATAGATTAAATGAATCAGTTTTCACTTTTGTGGTGCTTGTCCCCATTAAACATTTGTGAGAAGTTAGAAGTGTGGAATATAGGACGATAATAATTCAAATTCTTTTTGAAACTCAATTTAATATCATGGTTACCTGTATATGAAATAAATTAGCAAACTGAAAAAGTTTTATTTTTACTATATAAATTATATTATTCTGTTTGAGTAATAGCCACTTACCACAAATAAAACATACAGGGAACAGCTTGTGGATTTTGTACAGTAAATAGATAATTTCAGTAATCAACTGAAGTCATATTAATGTGAATCACAAGAAACCACATAATAGTGAACATGTGAAATCACTTTTTATCAGCTTGTTCCCTTGCTTGAAAGTCCATGAGTGGCTTCAGAATGGCACAAAGGAAGCAACTTTCAACAGAACAGCATGCGAAGATCCAAACCCTGCAAGAAGGGCACACAATGAAGAAAATATCAGAAAGGCTGAAGATCTACAATGATGTGGGTGTGAGGGACACTTTGCAATGCCTGAAAGAAATTGTCTCCAGAACCTGGCAAGAAAATGCCAGGAAGACACGGAATAATCTCCCCAAGGCAAGACAAACACTTGAAGTTGCACAGCTTACACAATAAAAGAAAATCAAGTCAACAGCTGGCAAATTAAATGAGAGGCCTGAACATTAACATCTCTGCGCAGAAGGCTGATTGCAGCAGGTCTCCATGGCAGAGTTGCAGCAAGCAAACTACTCCTGAGACCACATAATAAGGTGAAAAGACTGAGATTTGCAAGACAGTACCAAGATTGGGTGACTGAACTATAGAATCAGTACTCTGATCTCATGAATCGAAGTTTGAACTTCTTGAATCTCAGAGATGCCAGTTCCTAAGCCGAAGATCTGAAGAATATTGTAATATGCAATGTTTGCAGCCTCCTGTTAAACATGGAGGAGGCACTGTGACTCTCTTGGTTGTATCTCAGCTTTTGGTGTCGGAAAACTTATTAAAATCAACGGGACGCTAACGAAAGATAAATATAAGCAGATACTGCAGCACCATGCGTTCCCAGTGGGAAAAAATTTTAATCGGAAGAGGATTAATTTTCCAACAAGATGATGATCCAAAACAGGATTTGGAGTATAGTAAACAGGATTTGGAGAACAATGTTACAGTTGCTGTGCTCCAAGTGTTAGAATAGCCGCCCCAGAGTCTGGACGTGAGTCCCATTGAGGCCATATGGGATTATCTGGAAACAGAGAAGAACACGAGGATCTCAACTAACCTCACAGAACTGTGAAATATACCACAGGATATTTGGCTCAATATTCCTGTAAGAGTGTTTCAGGTGGATACAGGAAGCATGCATGGGTAAAACAGTGATGGCACTCAAGAAGGCAATGAGCGGACAAATAAAGTATTGACTGATATGATAAAATGATACTGTTCTTGTTATTTACTAAAGCAGTTTGTTTCATTTATAAAGGCTTTTCATTTAAAATAATAAACACATATGACTTATCTATCTATAATTCCAGTAATCTCTGTCTGTCTGTCTGTACGTTTGTTTGTCTGTGACCGCTGTTTCTCGACAACCACGGGTCCGATATACTTTTAACTTGCCAGGTATATTGCTGGGTACCCGAGGATGTGCCTTTTCAAGGTTTCATATTAATCGGACAATTACTTACCGAGCTATGTCCAAAAAACGATTCAACCAATCAGAGAGCAGCGAACGATCGCGTGTGCCGAACGTGGCGGGCACACTCTGCCTCGGATGGCACATTTGAGAGCGTATTCATTTATTTCACGTTTGCAAACTATGTTGGCGTTAAACTATGTTTTACAACTAATAAAAACGAATTTGCGATTCATTCGCTTTCCTGCGCGTTTGTGCACGCGATGGCGATTTCTTTACCAAACTCCGGAAGCCGTTCGCTTTGGACCAAACCATTGCATGTAAATAGAGGGGGGGGGATTGTCACCACTCGCAAGCCGTTCGCTTTGGACCAAACCATTTCATGTAAATAGAGGGGGGGGATATAATTTTAGATATAGATATAGTACGGGCATGCCCTAGTCTATCTATAATTCCAGTAATCTCTGTGTGTATGTATGTATGTATGTATGTATGTATGTATGTATGTATGTATGTATGTATGTATGTCTGTGACCGCTGTTTCTCGACAACCACGGGTCCGATATACTTTAAACTTGCCAGGTATATTGCTGGGGACCCGAGGATGTGCCTTTTCAAGGTTTCATATTAATCGGACAAGTAGTTACCGAGCTATGTCCAAAAAACGATTCAACCAATCAGAGAGCAGCGAGCTATCACGTGTGCTGAACGTGGCGAACAGACTCTGCCTCGGACGGCACATTTGAGAGCGTATTCATTTATTTCACGTTGGAAAACTATGTTGCCGTTAAACTATGTTTTAAAACTAATTAAAACTAATTTGCGATTCATTCGCTTTCCTGCGCGTTTGTGCACGCGATGGCGATTTCTTTACCAAACTCCGCAAGCCGTTCGCTTTGGACCAAACCATTTCATGTAAATAGAGGGGGGGGATTGTCACCGTACTCGCAAGCCGTTCGCTTTGGACCAAACCATTTCATGTAAATAGAGGGGGGGGGGATTGTCACCGTACTCGCAAGCCGTTCGCTTTGGACCAAACCATTTCATGTAAATAGAGGGGGGGGGGGGATTGTCACCGTACTCGCAAGCCGTTCGCTTTGGCTTTGCGAATGGACCAAACCATTTCATGTAAATAGAGGGGGGGGGATATAATTTTAGATATATATATAGTACGGGCATGCCTTAGTAATTGATAATTTGATGAATTTACCCTAAAGTATGGAATAACCCCAACTTTTACACAGTACTGTATTGGTGAGCCAGTTTGGAGAATTATATTGAAAGTTTGCATTATCAAGGTATATGTTGGATCAATGTTAGTTAATTATGATTAATACATTGATTAATATTCCTCATAATATTCTATTTCTTGCAGTGGTTTCCAGTGTGACCAGCAATCCTCCAAGGCCTTTTGATCCACGGTTTCTGCCACCTCCTCCACCCATGCCGATGCTGTCTCCACCACTCCACCTCGGCTTCTCAAAGCTACATTTACCTCAATCCACCAAGCCACTTGCAGGCCTTACTCCGACAGGGCGTCGCCATTTTAGCATGGTACCCAGGAGGCAGATGCCTTCCGGATTTACGGCCCCTGTTACCGATCCTGACAAAAATCCTTCATCAGTACCTAAAAGTGTCTGGGACGATGATGCTTTTGTGACTGCTCTTCCCTTTGTAGCGTTGAATACTGAAGGGCATAACCCACACTTTGCAAGCTTAACCACAGCCACAGGTATAACAGCACGTGAAAACATTGCATCAACGCTAAATGCTACCTGGAGGTTGGCCAAAGTCGTTTCAAACGACGACAGCATTATGGACCCAAAGCAAGATGGCGACATTTCATGGTCTCATCGAAAAACTATGGAGATTGAAGATCATGAGACATCCCAGGAATCCCCCTTGACTGCAAATAGCAGTGGAAACATTTTGAGTGTTGACCATCATGTTAATGTTACTGAGGTGATCACTGCACCTGACAGTTTTCTGTCACCAGCAGATTCTGAAGAACGAGGTACAGAAGTTCCACTTGTCAAGCAATCATCAAATCAAAGCAGAGACTCCAATCAAACAACTTTCAAAGACTCTTCCCAACAGCCAAGTCTACTTTATACTGGGGACACCATCAATGAAGGTCTCTCTGATGCTGTTCCTCTAATTCCACCTTTTGTGCTCACGGAAGTACCAACAACTAATGATACAACCAAACGAAGCAGTAACTTGAGGCATGATAACATCTCAGAGTTGGCCAGCAAGGAGATAAAAGATGGGCAGCTGATTGGAGCCAGGGTGGGGCATGCAGACATATTGTTGGCAACCACTACACCTTTTCTTTCATGGCCCGAGCCAGGTATGGAGAACTCTGCAGCAAGAATATGTCTTGCAATATGACTTGTATAGTAATGCTTTGAAAGATTAACTGATGATACAGATTAGGATGAATGTGACTGTCAACAAATGTATTTATTTGCTAAAATAACTGTAAAACATTCCCTCATACTGAACCATTTTAGTGTGTCGATCTTGAGAAATCTGTTATTTACATGAAACTTTCACCCTATACTGCGCTATTATAGCATCAAATCATTAGTTGTGCACTATTAGCAAATTTTTGCTATTGTACAAAAATCATTAATGGTTTTCAATTAACATGGATGAAGGCAGATCAATTTCACTCCAAGATATTTTCTGTAATTAATTTATGGCAGGGCCTCCAGTGGTGCAACCACAACAAAATCTTTGATTGTGAAAGTGTTGATGTTTTTTTTATGTTAAAGGCTGCAGTCATGGAATGTTTCGTCCCAATTAAGACCAGGCATTGAATTAAACCAAAAAAAGACTGAAGTGATAGAGAAGTGAAGAAAAGGAAGAACTATATGGTATTCATAGAATACTTATCCTGTGCAGTCAACTTGGTGCGAGCCAACTCTTCTGTTTTTGAAGGTTTTCTGTTAATCCAATATGGCTGCCAGACCACGTGAGTGATTACATCATAAATTTGTATTCTCTAATATGATTGTTGCGTAGATCACGCTCGATAAATTTCAAACTGATCAGACTAAGAGTTGTCCCTGTCGAATTATGACGTCATAATTATGGCACCAATGACGTCATCGTTAACAACACCTGTTTCCCATGCGGAGTTCTTTATAATGAGCCAAGTTTCAATTTTTTTCCATGGAGCGGTTTTGGAGATATGGAGGTGCAACGTTTTTCAGTTTTTCCAAGATGGCGCCTGTACCGCGTGACCGATGGCGTCATAATATCATTATCATTAAAATATCCTACAGGAGGAATTGCTCCTATGATGGAAATTGCGTGTCAATCGGACCAAGAATTGCAGAGAAAAAAAACGAACTATAACGGCACTGGGTAGAGCGCGTACTGCCACCAGGCTGAACAGTTTGTTTTGCATCCAAATGATAGGCTGGATCTAGATTCGGACCTGAACCCAAATCTAATTTGTATGTAGCGATGGGACCGACATTTTTTTCCGTGCCATCCCTACATAGAGAGTACTAGCGTACTCTCTGATCAGCTTGTTCTTGTCACCTAACCAACTCATTTTTCTAGTTTTGTCATAAGTCATCCATAATTTTTTTTAAATATCATGTTATTTATTGCTTTTCACACGATCTCTCAATGGTGAAGAATCGCTTAAAAATTTAATAACCATCGTATTCGAATCCATATTCAGCTATTCACCAAAATCGAATCGATTAGTCCTTGTAACACAAACAACCTCCTCCATCAAGTTTCGTTCAAATCCATCCACAACTTTTTGAGATATCCTGCTTTATATATCGTTTTTGGCCCTACCTCCCAATGGTGAAGAATCACTTAAAAAATTCTACTAACTGGATCCGAATCTGGATCTTCACCAAAATCTAATCATTTGGTCCTTGTCACACTATCTACCTGCCAAATTTCGTCCGAATCTGGACAAAACTTTTTGAGATATCTTGTTCACAGACAGACAAACAGACAAACAAGAAGACGTAGTGCAGAGCATGATACTTGCAAAATCCCCTCCTCCCCCCCAAAAAATGTTGCCATTGATCCAACAAATTGTCCATTTCATCAAGATTAAAATTGACGATCTTGATCAAAGCTTGGGTCAATCAGATGGAAATTTGAGAACTTTGACCTTGAGTTTACCTTTGACCTTTTGACCTTAACATAGTTGCTTTTGCAATTCATATGCAATTGTTCTTTTATTTTCAGGTTAATCAGATGAAAATTGACAATTTTTCAGATGAAATTGATAACTTTTTAAAATTTGACCTTTGACCTTCTGACCTCAAAAATAGTTGGTTTCCCAATTCAGTGAGGCACTATACAAATGCTGTTCAATGTTTTAAGTCAATTAGATACAAATTGATGGTTTTTTCAGATGAAAATTGATTTTAGAAGTTTCACCAAGAGGTGACCATTGACCTTTTGACCTCAAAAATATTTGGGTTCCCTATTTAGTGACTCGATGTCCAAATGTTCAATGTTTTAAGTCAATCGGATAAAAATTGATGGTTCTTCGTAGGAAAATTGACGATTTTAGAAATTTGAGCCCCAGATGACCTTTGATATTTGACCTCAAAATCAAGAGGCTTCTCAAGGGTGACGACCTCTACATCTTGGTGAAGTTTCATGACGATCGGTTTGGAATTATGACCTGTAGGCGAGTGACACAGACAAATGAAAAATCACTCATAGAGCGCACTTGCAAAAGAGAACAAAGTAGAATGGCACTCAGTAGAGCATTTTGACCTCAAAAATAATTGCTGATTGAATTCAGAGACCTGATATGCAAATCGTCTTCAAATTTTAAGTTAATAAGATGAAAATTGAGGATTTTAGAAATTTGGCCTATGTTGACCTTTTGGCCTATCTTGACCTCAAAAATAGTTGGTGGTTGAATTCAGCTCGCTGATATGAAAATCTAATTCAAATTTCAAGTCAATCGGATGAAAATTGAGGATTTTAAAAATTTGAAAAGGTTGTTGACCTTTGGTCTATGTTTACCTTTTGGCCTTAGCTGATCTCACAAATAGTTGGCGGTTGAATTAATTTAGCTGATATGCAAATTCTATTCAAATTTCAAGTCAATCAAATGAAAATTGAGGATTTTAGAAATGTGAAAAAGTGGTTGACCTTTGGCCTATGTTGACCTTTTGACCTCAAAAATAAAGAGGATTCTGTTTGACAACCTTTTGGTGAAGTTTCATGAAGATTGGTTGAAAATTGTGACCTGCAGGCAAGTATAAATGAGCAGACAGACAAACACACATAAACACACACACAAACCGGGGTGATCAATATACTTGTCAAATTTTTGTTTTCCCAAGTAACAAACAAACAGACAAACAGACAGACAGACAGACAGAATAACAAACGCAACCTACCAATATACTTGAAAAATCTTCGATTTTCCAAGTAACAAACAGACAGGGGTGAAAACATAACCTCCATCCACCTTTGGTGACAGAGGTAAAATTTCATACTGATCGAATCAAGCATTGTACTTGTCGAATTATGACGTCATAATTAAGGTACTGTTGACATCATCATTAACATATCTTATTCCCCATGGGGAGTACTTGACAATGAGCCTTGTTTCAACTTTTCCCATTGAGTGGTCTGGGAGATATAGAGGTGTAACATTTTCCCAAGATGGCGCCCATACCACGTGACCTATGATGTCATAATTATGAATAAAAAAAATTCTACAGGCGGAGGCGGTCTTATAATAAAAGTTCGTGTCAATCGGCCCAACGGTTGCCAAGAAAATGAATTTTTAAAATGCAGACACGCCACACTTACGCCACACGTATGCAACTGAATGCCTAACCCTGCTTTTCACTTCGCGAGCGCAGGGTAATAATCTAAGAGTTATAAGAAAAATGAAAGGAAAGAGAATGAATATAAAGATATGGAGTGAAAATGAGTAGGATAAGTGTATGGTGCATGTGACAGAGAAATTAAAGCTAGCGTACCCTAGTAGAGTGTAAGATGGTTCCGGGCACACTTTAATGCTCCTAAGTCAGGACCGTAGTACCACCCTGGGTGGTTGCTGTCTACAACCTACTACCTAAAAAAGTGATATGATGGCCTACTCGTGAGGACAATATATTGGTATCCCAGAAGTTGTAGGTTCAAATCCAACTTAAGGCAGCAGTATTAAGCTTCCAGGAAACTGAACCCATCCCTGCATCATTACCATGTTACTCTCAGATTGTTGGTAAAAACCCAACTAGCTCACTAATGACCTTCAGGGAGGAAGCAATTTGCTTGCACTGCCTCATCTGATTTTCCATTTGAATACAGTCCACTTCTTCTGGTTGACTTACTTTTCTCAGGGCAATTCAAGATGGCAACTAAAATGCTTCCTTTAGACAACTAGAGAGTTCATTGAACACGACACCCCACACAATGTTCAAGTCTATACTTCAATTTTAATCAAATAATAATTTTAAAGATCTATAAATGAACAGGATTATAAATAATTAAATTGATATATGCCAGAAAATTACACACCCAGACCAGGAATCAAACCCAGGTCCTCAGAAAAACCATACGAGTGCTCTGCCCTCTGAGCTATCTGGGTGACGCTGACCACACATGCAATTTTCCCACATATAGAATTGCCACTCTCTTTCCGTCACTGCTTCCGGGCACTCACTGCCAACCATAGGAGCACCAATGGCTTGTTCACGAGAGGGTCTTTTTCCACATACTGTATATCGATTGATTAATTTACGATTGCAATCCTGTTCATTTATATAATTGTGTTACTACGCCCCTAGTGGTGTCCATAATAGTATGCATGGATTTGTTACCCCCTCTCATTGAGGGAAGAACCTCTCGTGAACAGGCCGTTGGTGCTCCTATGGTTTGCAGCAAGTGCGCCGGAATTTCTTATAAAAATGACGGGAGCACAAAACTCAACACAACACAGAGGATTGCCGTACATACAGTTATGAATTACGTCTGAAGAATTATTTACAATGTATAATACAGTCCAATAAATAAGACTATCCCTGTGAAGGATTGAAGTGATCAACTTGAGGTGAGGCAATTTATCAACAAAATGCACACTTATGTACACACACACACACACACACACACACATACACATACACATACACATACATCCACACACATACACACCCAAATATATATGCACATATATACACATATACATATACACACACACACACACACACACACACACACACACACACACATACATATACATATACACATACACATACATCCACACACACACACCCAAATATATATGCACATATACACACACACACATCTTGTTTTTTTTAATTTTTGTTTCTCACAATCATATCTCTTATGATTTTCAATTCTTAGTTCCTTTTTTTTTTCAATTCTTATTTTAAAATGTATTTCATTCATAATTAATTGTACATTATTGGTTGTTCCTAAACTTAAATATAAATAATTTAAAGGATTGCTGTAAATGATGTTAATTTCACAACATCCCATATTCAACTTTATTTAAATTGTAAACCTGAAAACATAGTTCCTCTATGTTTACATAGTACCTAAAGCAAGGACCTTAACCTGTAAGCAATTGACTCGTTTCCCGACTGCATGGATCATTAGCTGGGCACCGTTCTTCCTCGAGGTTTCGATCCTTTCAGCCCAGGACCTCTCCAAACGGCAGATCCACAACCTCGA
Organism: Myxine glutinosa; assembly: GCF_964187855.1. Lineage (NCBI taxonomy): Eukaryota > Metazoa > Chordata > Myxini > Myxiniformes > Myxinidae > Myxine > Myxine glutinosa. Next base: position 97,591,409 of record NC_136266.1, on the reverse strand, counting down.
TCATGGATCCACATCAATAGATGGTACATCAGTAGATCCACAACCTTAGTTGTGTCCAGGCAGTCAGTCAACCCATCAATGCAACATCACTTATTCCAACTTTACTCGCTAATAGGATTTAATGTATTATCATATAGAGCCTGGTGAGCTCATAGAGCCTGGTGTTGGCTTAGCGGTTAGGGTGCCAGCTTGGGATCCTGGGATCCTGAGTTCGAATCCCGGTCGATCGTTGAATTAACGCCAGGGGGGTTGACTCAGCCTGTCATCCTTCCGAGGTCGGCAAATTTGAGTACCAGCTTGCTGGGATGAATGATCACGGTGTGTACTCCGATTTAGAATAGGTACACCTTATCCCTGCGCGTAGTAAGAGGTGACCAAGGGTTGGCGTCAGGAAGGGCACCCGGCCATAAAAACACATTGCCTCAAACAGGGAACCATGAGCTCATGGGGCCCGCAAGGCCAACCCCCGCTCTAGCGGGGAAAATGGCCTTAAAACGATCATTCATTCATTTTTCACACACTCCATAATATGATATCATTAAATCATGCACATATTACCATGAATAAACCATATCTACCAGCCAGCATGACCACACCACCTACCTCTGGATCAAACTGTATTTCGAATGTTCAAACTGTCACCTATAACACAATCACACATTCCCTCCGGGCTAAAACCGAAATTACATACAAAAATACAGACTTGGCATTTATTATGGAATATATATTTTTTCTTGACTTGGGTTTACCTTCTGAACTCGGTATATCAATCTGTTGAGTTTCTTTTACGCTTCGGTGATTTCTTTGTTAAAAGAACCATGTCACTGATTGTCTGTCGCAGCAAGAAGTCAATAACAGGATTATATCACAGGTGGCGTGACAAAATGTACGGACAGGTACATTTGACGATTGGCTTCACAATCGGGTATATAAGGGTTGTTTTGTTCTGTATTAGTGGAAAACAACTGCTGCACATCTACAAAAGTTATTGCCGCTTCCCCTAGAGATGGTCAGTCAACTCGACAATACTGTTTGTCATTTAGTGGTGGCTTTACAAAATTCCCGCATGAAACAGCGTGCTATTGCTCGGCAGTATGACATCACTCAAGGTCAGGTGTTAAAGATCCTGAAACGAAATGCTCAGAGGGGTGTCCCTACTCCAATACCGAGGTCAGGACGTCCCCGCAGAACGACAAGGAGGAATGATCGCCAGCTACACCAGTTAGTCCGCAATGGCCGTACCAAGTCAGCTAATCGGCTTAGGGCTGAGTGGCAGCAACTGACAAATGTGCCTATATCCAGAAGGCTAGTCAACCAACGACTGGTTCAAGCAGGCTATCGTGCCTGGCGTCCCCTGAGAAAGCCACGTCTGACCAGACAACACCGCCAGCGCCGACTGCAGTGGGCCAGAGAGCACCGTCAATGGCAGCCAGGACACTGGAATCACTTGATCTTCAGGTACAAGTCTAGATTTCTGGTCTATCGTCAAGATGGCCACGTCCGAGTGCACAGACAAGTGCATAAAGCCTACAACGAAGATTGTATAGTGCCAGAGTCCAAGCTGGAGGTGGTTGGGTGACCGTTTGGGCTGCTTTTCATGCAGGGGGCAAAACTGACCTGGTTGTTCTGAATGGAAACCTGAACCAGTTCAAGTACAGGGTCATTCTGGAAGAAACATTGCTTCCATTTGCTCGTGCAGCCTTTCGAGGAAACTTTGTCTTCCAAGATGACAATGCACGGCCTCATCGTGCTCGCATGATCCAACACTTTCTTGCTGACCGCGGTGTAGAGCATATAGAGTGGCCTGCCATGTCCCCGGATATGAATCCGATAGAGAACCTGTGGGCAGAATTAATGCGTCAAATCGACAACTTGGACCAGCAGCCTGCCTCTGTGCGTGAATTGCATCAGGCTATTGTCACTGCATGGCAAGCGATTCCTGTCCAAACCTTGGCAAATCTCATGAACAGCATGCCTCGACGTGTACGTGCTCTCCTGAATGCTTGTGGGGGTTACACGAAGTACTGAACTGTAATTTTACTGTCCGTAATCCCAGTCATAATTTAGCTTTTGTTTTTGTTGAAATTTTTTTTGTCTAATGTGCAAAATAAAGAGATACTTCTGGAAAACGTACAGAAGTTTAACACAGTACTGTCTGTGAATTGAGTTCGATATCAGTTTGCATCACTTTCAAGGATCAATTTATTTGCTTCGAAATGTCAAATGTGGTTTTTGTTTCTTTTAAAGGTCACATTAACAAAATCTAGAATAATTTCAACATAATTCCAATGAACTTTTGATTCTAAGTCATCTTGAAAAGTAAGTTCACCCCCACAAAAAAAATATTCCATATTAAATGCCAAGTCTGTACATGGGATCGATGGTGCATTTGATTGAAATCGTAAAAAAAATTGTGGGACGCTCATTCATGGGGCACCTGTTTATAAACATCTATCCAAAGGACGGCACACACGTTGATGAATCACCCTGCCCGGGAAATACCAGATAACCAGGGTGACATTCCATAGCTGGATTGGGATTCAAACTCCAGCTAGACAGCTGAGAGACAAGTGTGCATAACTCTAGGCCATCTCAGCAGCCAAACATACCACTCAACTCAACACACCACTTTATTATGCCATACACTGACACCCATTAATTATGCTTTTCACACCAGTGAGATTTCACTCTTTCACACCAACTATTTAGTTGCAGCAACTATCAAGCTGAAGCTCCAAAAAGCAGTCAAAGTAGAATCCTTCTAGACATTGCCAAACTCAAGTCTCAAGACAACAGAAGAAACTTTGTCATAGAGCTGAGAAAGCATTTTAGGGCACTATAGCAACTGAAAAAGAGGAAGAAGACCAAGATGTCATGAATAAATGGGACACCATTAAAGAGGTACACAAATAAACTGTACAGAAAGTCATTGGTTTTAGAAATAACAAATATAAAGAATGGTTATAACACCAGGGACATGGAAGAAAATTGACGACAGGAAACAATTGAAGGGAAAGATGTTGAGCAAAAAGCTCAGAGACTCAAAGCTGAAAAGCTCAAAAAACCGAGACTTTGGGAACAGGTCCGACAAGCTTACAAGGCCAAAGTTAAGGAAGTCAAGAAGACTGCATGCAAAGACAAGTGGTCATTTTTAGAGGAGTTAGCTGGTGAAGCTGAACAGGCCACAGTAAGGGAAGAGATGAGCACAGTGTATAAGATCACCAAACAACTGTGTGGTAAAAACACCAATCACTCTGCCCCTGTGAAAAATAAAAGAGGGAATGTCATACTAACAGAGCGGCAGCAAGCAGCTAGATGGGTTCAACATTTCATAATGTCCTGAACAGCCCAGAGCCAGATGAACCAGTTGACTGACCCTCTACCAGCAGCGGATATCCTTGGGATCAACATTGAGCCACCTTCTGAAGAAGAAGTCAGAGTTTCCATCAAAGCCATGAATAATGGGAAAGCCCCTGGCATTGGTTTGCATCCATGCAGAAATGCTTAAAGCTGACATCAGTACTGCAACAAGAGTGCTCACTGACCTCTTCAAAGTGGTTTGGACCAGGAATATTATCCCCACTGACTGGGCAAAAGGCCTCATTGTCAAGCTACCCAAGAAAGGTGATCTTGGTAATTGTGCCAACTGGCGGGGGATAACGCTACTATCAATCCCAGCAAGGTTTTCTGTAGGCTACTCCTCAACAGAATCGACAAAGTTATTGACACTAAGTTGAGACAGGAGCAAGCGGGATTCAGAGCAGGAAGAGGGTGCATCGGACAAATCTTTGCACAACTTCATTGACTTCAAGAAGGCATTCGATAGTGTACATAGAGCGAGCCTTTGGAAGATACTGAGAACTTATGGAATTCCACAAAAGATGGTTACTCTAATAAGCAAATTCTATGAACACTTTGAATGCATTGTCATCATGAACAACTCCTTATCAGAGTGGTTCCCGGTGGAATCTGGAGTTCGCCAAGGTTGTAGTATATCGCTCATCCTCTTTCTGATTACCATCGACTGGATCACGAGGAACACCATCTCAGATAGACCTCGAGGAATCCAGTGGACCCTTTCCACCCAACTTGAAGATCTGGACTTTGCTGGTGTTACCTGTTTTGTCATCAAGGAACACCCATTTGCAAGAAAAAACTGACAAGCTAGATAGCTTCACCAGAAGGACAGGTTTTAATATCAATACCACCAAGACAAAGGTGATGAACATCAACACCCACCGCACCTTCTGCGTCCATTATTGTAAACGGAGAGCCCAAGAGACTGTAGATGAGTTTGCATACCTAGGCAGTCTCATCAGCAAAGACAATGGAGCCAAGAAAGACATCAAGGCAAGACTCCGCAAAGCTTGTAATGCATTCGCTCAACTCCATTCTATCTGGAAGTTGAAGCAGTACAGCCTGAAAACAAAGATAACATACTATCTATCTATAATTCCAGTAATCTCTGTATGTGTGTTTGTTTGTTTGTTTGTCTGTGACCGCTGTTTCTCGACAACCACGGGTCCGATATACTTTAAACTTGCCAGGTATATTGCTGGGGACCCGAGGATGTGCCTTTTCAAGGTTTCATATTAATCGGACAATTACTTACCGAGCTATGTCCAAAAAACGATTCAACCAATCAGAGAGCAGCGAGCTATCGCGTGTGCCGAACGTGGCGAACACACTCTGCCTCGGACGGCACATTTGAGAGCGTATTCATTTATTTCACGTTGGCAAACTATGTTGCCGCTATGTTGGCGTTAAACTATGTTTTAAAACTAATTAAAACCATTTCATGTAAATAGAGGGGGGGGATTGTCACTGTACTCGCAAGCCGTTCGCCGTTCGCTTTGGCGTTGCGAATGGACCAAAACATTTCATGGACCAAACCATTTCATGTAAAGCGTTCGCCGTTCGCTTTGGCGTTGCGAATGGACCAAAACATTTCATGGACCAAACCATTTCATGTAAATAGAGGGGGGGATATAATTTTAGATATAGATATAGTACGGGCATGCCCTAGTCTATCTATAATTCCACTAATCTCTGTGTGTATGTTTGTTTGTATGTTTGTATGTTTGTCTGTGACCGCTGTTTCTCGACAACCACGGGTCCGATATACTTTAAACTTGCCAGGTATATTGCTGGGGACCCGAGGATGTGCCTTTTCAAGGTTTGAAATTAATCGGACAAGTAGTTACCGAGCTATGGCGATTTAGCCGTTCGCCGTTCGCTTTGGCGTTGCGAATGGACCAAACCATTTCATGTAAATAGAGGGGGGGGTTCTGTGGTCGTTGCGAATGGACCAAACCATTTGATGTAAATAGAGGGGGGGGATTGTCACCGTACTCGCAAGCCGTTCGCTTTGCCTTTGGCTTTGCGAATGGACCAAACCATTCCATGTAAATAGAGGGGGGGGATATAATTTTAGATATATATATAGTACGGGCATGCCCTAGTAACAGCAATGTCAAGTCTGTTCTTCTGTATAGCTCTGAGAGCTGGCAGGTAATTAAGTCAGATATGAGCAAGGTGGAATCTTTCCACAATGGATGCCTTAGGAAGATCTGCCGCATCTTCTAACCTAATAAGATATCCAACAAAGACTTGCATGAAAGATCCGGTTGCCACAGCATTGCCCTTGAAATTAGGTGTCGCCGCCTCCAATGGCTTGGCCACGTGCTTGAATGACCCCTGACCGAATCTCCAAGGTTGCTTTTGGATGGACACTGCCAGGAAGGAGGAAACCAGGTAGGCCAAAAACAACTTGGGGTAGGACCTCGCTGATATGGAAGAGTTGGGTCTATCGTGGTGTGAGGCACAGAATGTAGCTCAGGATATAGATAAATGGTGAAAGCTTGTAGCAGCCTTTTGCCCCAATTGGACGAAGAGGATAAGTAAGTGAGTACACCAACAAAATAAATGGATGGTTTTGTCTGTAATTTCAGTTTTAGGCAGTCTTTTGCAGGAGTAAACACATCCTTTTATTTGGGCGGTGTATAACGCCGCAGATCACTGCCACATTCGGTCCCGAAAATAATAAAATTAAAACCCGATGTGCATACATGAAGCAAAAATGCGTACTACTTAAGTGCATCTATATAATACTTCATGGATATATCCCTGGGGTCATTCCAATTGCACTGGGCCATGGACGGATACTCAGGCCAAAGGCCAGGGGCTTAACGTCTGTGCTGCTTCAAAACATAGCGGCACATGATTTTAATTGTGGGTGGAGTCAGGCCAGCTGTCCAGCCAATTGATGTACAGCAGTCCTTTGATGGTCCACCCTCTGATTTACCATACATGCATACATACACAAATAGTCCAAACCACTGGTGTAGCGAGGAGGGGGGGTCAAAACGGGCGGTCACCCCTTGCGGCACTTTTGGGGGGCGGCAAATTTGTTATTTTGCATCTATCAAATATATCATTATCGACACTTTGTACCATTTTGCCGCGGCGCATGAAAGCATAAGCGAAGGGAGAAGTTGAACTGTGCAAATGGCCTCGCCCTCCGTTTGCTGACCAATGGTTGTGGCCAACGAAGACTTCGTTTATTCGTTCCGAAGTCCAGGAGAAAGGGGGCGGGGAAAAAGGAGAGCGTGGCATGCCGGGAAATTAAGCGGACCAAGCCTTCGCGTTAGTTCGCCGTTCGCACCTCATTAGTGTTCGCAGGCCTCGCGGCTCATTTGTACAGGTGAGAAAAGGATACGAACAAAAAAGCATAATTTATTCGCACAATTTTTAAAGGTTGAAAATTAATTTTCTTTATTTTCTTTGAAATCCTGTCGGATAAAACACTATATCATCTATTTATTACGTAAGCGAAAATGGCAGAATTTCTCTTTTGAAGGCCGAGGGGCGGCGGGCTGATGCGACACGGCGCTTCACAGTGGGGAGAAGCCACATGACCTCAGGGTCTTGCTGATGATCGCCATCTTAGCAAAATCTTGAGAAGTCGTACTTGTAAAAGAACCCTTCCCCCAGTGTCGGGATTGTCTTGTGATCGATAAGTTATCCTAATCGCGGAGCTCTCGTTCTCTCTGCTTCCCTCTTTGCAGGGTGAGCATGCTGAGCTTGTTTCTACAGACATTTTTCTTCTTCTGCTAACACGAGGATGAGGAAGTGACATTGTATTTATGCTTTTGGAATAGGCCTACTTCTGGAATTGGCCGCTGATTTTTGTGAGCAAATGGGAATCTCTACCGAGTGACGGCTAAGAAGGAGGAAAATATTGCCAGGGGAATACACCATGGATGCAGGTCTCTCAATACAAGATGAGATTAAACGGGAGCAATATGAAATCTTGGATCGGCTACACGAGGAAACGACCCGACGCACACATCAGATAAGTGACATGAACATTAAGTGTGGGTTTCTCATGTCACTCAGTTATCTGATGGACTCGGCCAACGACAGAGAGATTGCCATGAAAATCCATCATCTCACAGAGACGTACGACGATATCATCGCCAGCGAGCTACAGAGTCGGCCAGATGACTGAATTTTGAGAAAACAGACATGGGCTGCTGTAAAAGGTTTTGCACCATTATTGCAGTCTATAGATATATAGAATCAATATCCAGGTGCACAACCTTGAAAAAAAAGTTGCTGGAAGCTGAAAAATTGACAAAATACAAGCTGGCCGCCACCGAAATCCGAAAATTTACAAATCTTTATATCTTTGCGACTAATTATCGTAGAAACATGAATAGGGTGTCTATTCCTAGGTTTATTGACACACAGAAGCCATTGCCATCATCAGAGTTCCACTATAGTACTCTCAAATTGAGATATAAGACATTTTTATTCTAATTTGGTGAAAATCAGCTAAATGCAATATCACTTACAACATGAATGACATTTATAAACATTAATAGATCATTGTCTAGTTTTCATCCAGCTCTGATTCCTCACTTTCATTTGGTAGGGCACGACTACACCGATCCACTGATCCCCCACACCTACATCCAACATAGCACGGGATACTGTTTTTGGCACGCGAGCAGTTTCGCTTGCAACCTTTGGTACATTTACAGCACACGGCAGTTTGCATTTGTTGTGGCCATGCAGGTTGGGTGGACATTACAGGGACAGGATGGTTATCTACAAGAATCCAACCATAATCCTCAATTGACACATCTCTTGGTTTTGGAATGTGTGCTGTCTCGTCAGTGATCGTTGCGAGAGCCGCACGTCTTAAGTGCTGGAGAAACGCATCTTCTGAGGGTGGTAATAGTTTCAACAGTGTTGACTTGTTGTTGAGAAATTTGAATACTCTCAGTCGGCTCAGTGATGTATCAGAAAACACCTCGTGTTTATTGCTGTACACAGACACCAGAAGTTCTCGTGCTTGAGAGATTACAGCGTCGGTAAGCTCGAATGATTGTTCATCTTCAGCAAAGGCTTGCAAAGCTGACAGATCAAGGGTTTTGCTGCTGGCTAGCCAAGTTTTTTTGCCAGTAAAATATGGGTAGCTAGCTGTATCCCTACCACTCATGCTATGGATGAACGGCAAAGCTCGACATATAGGTGCTCCTAACTTCGCTGCTATCTCGTGAATGGGAAGGTAACTTTGTGGTGCAGTCCTTATCCACAGCTCCTGAAGGAAGTTCAAATGTGTTGCAGCGTTGTATATAGCCAGCACTATGATGTCTGTGTCGTTGGCATATATCACAACCCTTTCCACGCTATCATTTTGTGTACTGTACATCGTGTGTAAGAACACGCGCGTGTCTGCCTCCTCTTGCGTTGACTGCAGTTCAAGTACGGGATGGACATCGCTAGGTGTGACGAGAACTGTTTTTGTTTTGTCACAAAATCCACCACCCAGATAGAGCTTTGTTGGTCCCTGGAGCGATGAGCTGAACCACCACTTACTCCATTCTTCACAAAGGAAGTTCTGAAGTTCTGCTTTATTTTTAGACAATCCAAAGAAATCTTGGGGTTCTGGAGTTTCATAATGCTCTTTGACCTCGTATGCCTTTCCACTTTTCGTTTGATCACATCTCTTTTGTCTCTCAGCTCCTTTGATGCTGCTGGAGCTATAGCTGTCACAACAAATGTGTAATACATCCGTTTCTGCAGGCAAAATACTTCTCAAACTTCTGCTGTAATGTTGTGCAACATCTCCAAACGTTTCACCTTTTTTAAACGACCACTGGCGTATGACATTCATAGCGTCGACAACTACTGCAGTTTGTTTGTGTGTTGCAGGTAGGGAAGTCGAAGGTTGGATTCCAGTATCATCTTTGACGGCCTTGACAAGGCTGGCCTTTGTTCCAGATCGCATTTCACCATCTTCGGTGAATAAAGATGGAGGTGTTTTGCTGCACTCGTGATTGCCAATGAAATTGACAATGTCAACTTCTCTTCCACTGGCAATGACTTGAGTTATGCGTAATAGTGCTGAGACTTCATCACCTTTCCCAGCTGTGCGTTTTGCCTTTGTCTTTTTGGGTTTGAGGTTTTGTGTGTAAAATGTCTGGAGCTTAACTTTGACTGTTGTAGGCTTGTCGTTTGCCAGGGCACTGTTCAAGGCTTGGATCCCCAATTCTTTCACAGAGGTTAGGTGAGTTTTCACTGTATCATCCGCACACTGACCAGTGATGATATTGACAAGATTGGTGGACTTTGATGTGAAGGGATTCGTTTCTATCGCTGCTAGCATGTTGATGATCAATTCCTTGTCGTGCGCTACACGTTTGGCACCTGATTCATGGTGTGGTTGTGCACTGTTCAGGTGCATCATTTCTTTCAGCTCTGCATATACAGCAGCAGTAATAGGCTTTGTATAAACCCATTTGGTACGGGCAGCTTTGTTCAGAGTAATGCCATCCAAGCCACTTGCTTCTTTTGCAGCAGCATTATAAGTTTGCTCGAGGAGCATATCAGGCGATACTGCATTGTGTTCTCCAGCAGATCTTCCAACATATGCTCCATCCATGAAGGCTTGGTGTATCTCTGGGGCAGTCTGAGGCAGTTTCTTCATCTCAGACAGATAGAGAGGCAACGACTGTTGTCCATATTTGTAGTGTTCAGCCACAGCAAGGTAAGGAAGCATGTTTGCACTCTCGTCTAAGTGTCCCTACCAGTTTGCTTCTCTTTGATTGTTATGAATCTTTGGAGAATATCAGTCATCTGTAAAAAGGTCAACCAAAACACTGCTGTTGGAGATACCTGAAGTGACTGGTCAAATTTGTCCAATTGTTCTCCAAGTAGCTCTAGATGTGGACATGCCTTTTCAATCTCTAGTTTCAGCATCGTTTTGTCACCTTGGTTCTTTAGAATATTCGTCAAAACGGTCTCAATGGCAGCTGACCATTGGCTGGTCTCTTGTTCTGCTGCCCAAGTTTCAAATGCCTCCCAGTAGAGACGCCACATCACTTCACTCAGTAGGTGGATGGCATGCAAGGTCTGGTAATACTCAGCCTTTTCACCGAACATTTTTCGCGCTGTACCTGCAGTGCACAATCCTGAAGAAACTACGATGTCTTCTGCACCAGACTCTCTAACAATCTTACATATTGCCTTCAGGTAATTGTGCGACAAGTGAAAGCCCCCCAATAACAGCACAACATTTCCAAACTGTTCAGGATGCTCATCTCTGATGGTACGAGCAAGTTCATATGTTGCTTGATCTCCAGTAATAACTGTATATTTGTCACCCAGTTTCTTTGAGATTTTAACAATCCTGTTCATCTCTTCCTTCATTACTGCTGGGTCTGTTGGAGAAGATGGGATCAAGGATAAATATCCTATGTTGCTTGCCTCATGATGAGTCGACACTCTAGCACAAAATGCTGATAATCCAGGCAATCCTCCAAGCTCTTCTTCATCCGGCACTGAAAGCAATTGTGAAGTGGTAACCATACGGCCAATTCGCCAGAGGAGTAAAATGTCATCAGCAGTGCAGTCGGATTGGGCAGTGCAGTAAGTAAGTAGTAACATACTGTTACGGTCCGCGGATTAGATGTTATTTTTACCGAGCGGTGGTGTAACCGCGGCCGAACAGTTATTCCCCGACTAAAACCCGATTCACCCTGAACGTTGGCCATATCGCGCCACAGCTACTCAATCTGGAAAACTCTAAAGCGACCGAATGCAAAGAGGAAGAAGACGTACAGAAGAGTAACGTGATTTATTACTATTTACACACACAAGCAAAAAGGAGCAGTCACGATTATGTACAGGGACATGAGACGCAGGTGACACAGTGAATTCCTTATACAAGCTTAATTACCTACCCAGGACAGAACAAACAAAGACGACTCACACGGGGAATTGCAGAGTGGATTGGCTGGAAGAAGGTGTGTGGCTGGAGGGGGAGGACGGCACAGAGCTGGCTGGAGCTTGGTCCCGCACGGGACGTCGGGCTGGACCTCAACGGCCGCTGATGCCACCGATTCTGTCGTGTGCGCGGGATCACGGGTCGGATCACGGTCGGAGCCGACGCGCTGGTGGGGGGTCTGGCGTGACGGGTTCTCTCCTCTCTCTTTCTTTGTCCAACCACTCTTTCTCCAACGCAACCACTCAACGCAACCACTGACCACCCCTGACGACCAACTCAGCTCTTGTCATGGACCTCTCTACGCGCTCTTGCTCTGACGACCCAGCTCTTTCCTTTGTACTCGTCTCTCCTCTGTAAAAGCTCATCTCTTGGACTCATCTGCTTGTCTCCTCCTTCCTTGTCTCAACTGCTTGGGGAACGCCCCGCCGGCGGGTTATATAGGCCCCGCCCCTCAACCTTTGCGAACCTCCCCGATCGCTCTTCATCCGCCCTCTCAAGCCAAACCCCTTGTTCATGGTTGGTCGAGTGGGGCTGGCTCACTCCTCCCCTCTATGATGAGGTGGAGACACGCCTTTCTTCTCCGACCCTGCCTCGTGGTCAATGGCGGCAATTGGAGGGGATGTAATTGGCGATGGCAATTGAGGCCTGGCAATGACGAAAGGGGCAATGGAAGTTTTGGGAATGGGAATGAAGGGAATCTACTCTTATTTCACTCGGTGCAATGGAGTATTTAAATTAATGGGAGACACAGCCTTACCCTAAGACACATAATAAGATATAAGCTACTGAACAAGGGTTTTATCGGGTCCTGCAATGTGGTGTTTATGGAATAACTACCGAGATGCCCTTTTTATCTTTACACAACTCCGGAGGCAGGAGGCGCAGAATAAACAATAATAATAATAAAGCACACAATAAAAAAAATACAGTCCTCATATCCGCAACAATACCTTAAGTATACAAGCAATGTCATATGGTAGCCTCATATTCTGAAACTAAAATGTGCTTATGACAAATACAGTCAACATAATGAAGTTAAGGATGCTCAAATGACTACTTCTTCTGCTGAAATTCGAATGTTGTTATTACTGTTATTAATTTAAGTGATTTTGTATGTGTTGTACCTGAAAACATAAAAGAAAGTATGAGTGTAAGTATATGGCTTATTTAACTAGAGAAAGTCTGAAAATTAAAGGATTTTGTGGTATTTTGAGATTTTACTTTCACACATTTTAGCATGGAAGTTTCGTATCTCAATAAATATGTATTAGAGTGAAAATCTAATGATGGCAATGGCTTCTGTATGTCAATAAACCTAGGAATAGACACCCTATTCATGATTCTATGACAATTAGTCGCAAAGATATGAACATTTCTAAATTTTCGGATTTTGGTGGTGGCCATCTTGGATTTTGTCAATTTTCCAGCTTCCAGCAACTTTTTGGCAAGGTTGTGCACCTGGATGTTGATTCTACATATCTATAGACTTGAATGGCAATGCACAACCTTTTACAGCAGGCAATGTCACCTTTACACCCCTGGCCCCTCTGGTAGAGGGAGATTCATCGTCTTCGTCGACACATCAAAATGTATGAGGAAACCACTGGGAAGGAAACTGTGAAATGGAAGGCATATGGAATCCTTCAATATGTTGTGAAGTGGGGATTTGAGGAATCTTTCCCAAACCTTCTCATCACACTGAGGACGTTTCTCACCATATGTGTTGAGTGTTGCAGCGTGTGAGAGGAGCTTCTCTAAACTGCAACTGATAAAGACCTACCTCAAATCCGCAATGAGAAACTCTGGGCTCAGTAATCTAGCCATCCTCTCCATTGAGCGTGAACTAACTGAGTTGATTGACATTGAAGATGTGATAAACGAGTTTGCCTCACTGAAGGCTAGGCAGAGGTGAACCACACAGTCACACCAACTACACACTTAGTAAGCCAATAGAAGAACCACCGTTCGAGGCCATGTTTCCCCGCAGAGCAGCGGTTGGCCTTTTTCGGGCACAGTGTTCCCCTTTTTGAAGCAATGATTCATGGCCGGATGCCCTTCCTGCCGCCAACCCTGTTAGTCGCCTCTTGCGACACACAGGGAATTACCAGTGAACTGGTACTCAATTTGCCGACCTCGGAAGGATGACAGGCTGAGTCAACCCCCCTGGCATTAATTCAGCGATCGACCGGGATTCGAACCCAGGATCCTAGGATCCCAAGCTGCACCCTAACCGCTCCGCCAACACCAGGTGTTTTTTTTTTTTTTTTTTTTTTTTTGTTTGTTTTTTGTATACTGAATCGAGGCTCGTGAAAGAGCTGACATTTACTTCACAAACAAATCAACCAGACAAACAAAATATATAAAAAGAGGGAGCGGAAGACAAGAGAAGGGAAAGCACACAAACACTTGAGTACCATTTATTAGCCGTCTGTACCATTTTCCTTAGTAAGCCAATGACCATTCATAAAGGCAGAAAACAAAACTTTAACTGTTTACTTGCAAATGTACTGTACCAAATTACCCTCGCCAGAGGAGAGGGTATTGCATTTGAGTCCGTTTGTTTGTTTGTCTGTCTGTCTGTTTGTCTGCACAGAATAAATACGATTTTCTCTGCAACTGTTGGTCCGATTGACAGGAAATTTTCACCATAGGTGCAACTCCACCTGTAGAATTTTTTTGTGATAATGATGACGTCATGGGTCACGTGGTTCGGCCGCTGTCTTGGAAAAACCGAAAAAATTTGTACCTCTATATCTCCGAAAATGCTGAAAAGAAAAAATGGAGACATGGCTCATTGTAAAGAACTCTCCATGGGGAATAAAATATGTTAATGATGATGTCATCGGTGCCTCCATTATGATGTCATAATTCGACAAGTACAAAACTTCATCCGATGATGAAATCCGATGAAATAAGATGAAATTTTTTTGAGCATAATCTAGGAATAAATTCGTTTAGAAAAAAAAAATTATGACGTCATCGGTCACGTCGTTCGTCACGTCGCCTTTTTAAGGCTTTTGTGTTAAATATTTGATTTAACACAAAAGCCTTAAAAACCACTGGAGATACATCCTGGCAAGGGTTTGCAATCTCCGATTGCTCTTTTTCTTGTTTGATTTGTAATAAAGTTATTTCATTGGGCTTTGTGTTTAATTCAGCATGTGAGTTGCGAGGGGGCGGCAATTTGACATCTCGCTCCGAGTGTCACCACTGGTCCAAACACAGTTCGACTATTTCAATATAGATTATTGGGTCATAAAATGGAATAGTATTTTTAAACTAGAAAGGCACTCGGTAGACAGCGCATACACAGCTGAACATTTTAACGTTTTGTAGGCCACAGATAGGCCTAAAAAATCTGCATCTGGATATTCAACAAAATTGAATAAATTCAGCCTCGGCACACACCCAACGTGCCCACAAAGTTCCGTCCGAATCTGACCATAGCTATTTGAGATATCGTGTTGTATATCGTTTTTGGTTGTATGTTTCAATGGTGTCGAGTCACTTAAAAGTTACAGTTTCTGTTCCAGAATGTGGATTTTCACCAAAATCGAATCAATTCGTCCATGGAACACATCCAACATATCTACCAAGTTTCGTCTGAATAAATTTATAATTTTTTGAGATATCCTGCTTACAGACAGACAGATAAACAGTGGTAAAAGCATAACCTCTGTCCATCTTTGGTGGTGGAGGTAATGATTCCTGCTGTAGTCGTTTTTTTTTCTTCTTCCTCAAAATACATTTAAATAAGCAATCTGAGAATTCTTCTTTCAACTTTCTTTGAAATGGAACAACAACTCCAAAGATCTTTGCATTGCCACACATTGCCAGCACCAGATTTATGGAATTAAATAATGTATTGCGCTGACTGCTATACGTCTATAAATATTAATGTTGGATTCATACATCATCACCAATGTTCAAAATTGAAAAGGCACCGAATGCTTCAGTTCAAAATAACTATAGGACATTTGCTTTGAATTTGGAAATTTTGTCTCATCAAATTGCTGCTAATTTCATGGGCACGTAAAAAAAGAAACCAAACACAACATCTCAAATACATAGCATAAACAGGAAGGGAAATTACCTAGTGTAAACTAATTGGGGAGAAATTAAATTGACTGATTTGCTTATTGATGATTACGACATATGATGAAAAATTAAAATTTTGGCAAAACTTACATGATGAACCTCTTTCGGTGATTTTATTGTAATGAATATATCACATATTATTACAAAAAAATGACACTTGTTAGAGAGCATACCTCCACCAGGCTGAACAGTTTTTTTTGTATCACACTGATGGGCCGATTCTGGATCTGGACCTTACCAAAAGTCAAATAAAGTCATCTTTTCATCCTTGTCACATTCCCAACTTGTCCACCAAGTTTCGTCCGAATCCATGCATAACTGTTTGAGATGTCGTCCTATATATCGGTTTTAGCCCTATTGCTCAAAAGTGAAGAATGACTTTTAAAAATTGTCGGATCCACATCCAGATCTTCACCAAAATCCAATCATTTCGTCCTCATCACATAGCGAACCTCTCCACCAAATTTCGTTCAAATCCATCTATAAATTTGTGAGATATCCTGTGCACAAACAAACAGACAGACAGACAGGCACGATTTAAAACATAACCTTCGTCCACTTTCGGTGGCGGAGGGAATGAATAACAAGCGTTACGCCTCGGTCCCCCGTCGGGGAAGTGATGTGAGTTGACAAAGTGGAAGACGCAGAAAACATGCTATGATATGATATTTCGCTCACAAGGTTCAGACAAACATGGAGGTGGCCATCTTGGATTTTGACGTGGTGACCCAATTTTCAATAGCGTTCTTCCTTATGCCGAGGTACACCCACACACCAGATTAGAAGTTGGTACTTCGCTTATCTTTCAAGATATTCCGCCCACAAGGTTCAGACATACATGGTGGCGGCCATCTTGGATTTTGACGTGGCGACCCAATTTTCAATAGCGTTCTTCCTTGTGCCTAGATACACCCAAACACCAGATTAGAAGTTGGGACTTTGCTTATTTTTCAAGATATTTCGCTCACAAGGTTCAGACATATATATGGTGGCGGCCATCTTGGATTTTGACGTGGCGACCCAATTTACAATAACGTTCTTCCTTATGCCGGGATACACCCACACACCAAATTAGAAGTTTGTACTTCGCTTATTTTTCAAGATATTCATCTCACAAGGTTCAGACATACATGGGGGCGGCCATCTTGGATTTTGACGTGGCGACGCGATTTTAAACAGCGTTCTTGCTTGTGCCTAGATACACCTACACACCAGATTAGAAGTTGGTACTTCGCTTATTTTTCAAGATATTTCGCTCACAAGGTTCAGACATATATATGGTGGCAGCCATCTTGGATTTTGACGTGGCGACCCAATTTTTAATAGCGTTCTTCCTTATGCCGAGATACACCCACACACCAAATTAGAAGTTGGTACTTCGCTTATTTTTCAAGATATTCATCTCACAAGGTTCAGACATACATGGCGGTGGCCATCTTGGATTTTGACGTGGCGACCCAATTTTCAATAGCGTTCTTCCTTATGCCTAGATACACCCACACACCAGATTAGAAGTTGGTACTTCGCTTATTTTTCAAGATATTCAGCTCACAAGGTTCAGACATACATGGCATCAGACATACATGGCGGCGGCCATCTTAGATTTTGACGTGGGTTGCACCCACACACCAAATTCGAATGCGGTCCTTCGCTTACGCATGCATGCATGCACGCACGCCCGCACGCACACACGCACGCACGGATGGAAGGACGGACGGACACACAGACGGAGGGGAAAACCATAGTCCCCCTTTCGCTCCGCTGTGCGACAGGGGACAATTATGACGTGATAAAACATATACTAGGAGTAACTAGGGCATTAAAAAGATTATGTGAATGTGATAGTCAATCGTCCAAGACAGGCCAGTTTTGTTTGTTATTATTCTGACTATATACACGACCAGTCAAAAGTTTAGGTAATTTACTGGTGTACTTAACACTTAAATGTGCACTTAAACTTTTGACTGATAGTGTGTGTGTGTGTATATATATATATATATATATATATATATATATATATATATATATATATATATATATATATATATATATATATATGTATATACACAGACTTGGCATTTAATATGGAATATTTTTTTTGTGGGGTGAACTTACTTTTCAAGATGTCTTAGAACCAAAAGTTTATTGGAATTACGTTGAAATTATTCTAGATTTTGTTAATGTGACCTTTAAAAGAAACAAAAACCACATTTGTCATTTCGAAGCAAATAAATTGATCCTTGAAAGTGATGTAAACTGATATCGAACTCAATTCATGGACAATACTGTGTTAAACTTCTGTACGTTTTCCAGAAGTATCGCTTTATTTTGCACATTAGCCAAATTTTTTTTTGACAAAAACAAAAGTTAAATTACGACTGGGATTACGGACAGTAAAATTACAGTTCAGTACTTCGTGTCACCCCCACGTGCATTCAGGAGAGCACGTACATGTTGAGGCATGCTGTTCACCAGATTTGCCAAAGTTTGGACAGGAATCGCTTGCCATGCAGTCATAATAGCCTGCTGCAATTCACGCACAGAGGTCGGCTGCTGGTCCAAGTGGTTGATTTGACGCGTTAATTCTGCCCACAAGTTCTCCATCGGATTCATATCCGGGGACATGGCAGGCCACTCCATATGCTCTACACCACGGTCAGCAAGAAAGTGTTGGATGATGCGAGCACGATGAGGCCGTGCATTGTCATCTTGGAAGACAAAGTTTCCTCGAAAGGCTGCATGAGCAAATGGAAGCAATGTTTCTTCCAGAATGGCCCTGTACTTGAACTGATTCAGGTTTCCATTCAGAACAACCAGGTCAGTTTTGCCCGCTGCATGAAAAGCAGCCCAAACGGTCACCCCACCACCTCCAGCTTGGACTCTTGGCACTATACAATCTTTGTTGTCAGCTTCATGCACTTGACTGCGCACTCGGACGCGGCCATCTTGACGATAGACCAGAAATCTAGACTCGTCACTGAAGATCACGTGATTCCAGTGTCCTGGCTGCCATTGACGGTGCTCTCTGACCCACTGCAATCGGCGCTGGCGGTGTTGTCTGGTCAGGCGTGGCTTTCTCAGGGGATGCCTGGCACGATAGCCTGCTTGAACCAGTCGTTGGTTGACTAGCCTTCTGGATACAGGCACATTTGTCAGTTGCTGCCACTCAGCCCTAAGCTGATTAGCTGACTTGGTACGGCCATTGCAGACTAACCGGTGCAGCTGGCGATCATCTCTCCTTGTGGTTCTGCGTGGACGTCCTGGCCTCGGTATTGGAGGAGGGACACCCCTCTGAGCATTTCGTTTCAGGATCTTTGACACCTGACCTTGAGTGATGCCATACTGCTGAGCAATAGCACGCTGTTTCATGCCAGAATTTCG
Source organism: Myxine glutinosa (assembly GCF_964187855.1). NCBI lineage: Eukaryota > Metazoa > Chordata > Myxini > Myxiniformes > Myxinidae > Myxine > Myxine glutinosa. Next base: position 97,572,634 of record NC_136266.1, on the reverse strand, counting down.
TAAAGCCACCACTCCATGACAAACAGCATTGTCAAGTTGACGGACCATCTCCAGAGGAAGCGGCAATAACTTTTGTAGATGTGCAGCAGTTGTTTTCCACTAATACAGAACGCAACAACCCTTCTATACTCGATTGTGAAGCCAATCGTCAAATGTACCTGTTCTTACATTTTGTCACGCCACCTGTGATATAATCCTGTTATTGACTTCTTGCTGCGAAAGACAATCAGTGACACGGTTCTTTCAACAAAGACATCACCGAAGGGTAAAAGAAACTCACCAGATTGATATACTGAGTTCAGAAATTAAACCCAAGTCAAGAAAAAAAAAATATTCCATATTAAATGCCAAGTCTGTATATATATGTATTATACAGTATATGTATTATATATTTATATTTATATATATATATATATATATATATATATATATATATATACAGTATATATATATATATATATATATATATACAGTATATATATATATATATATATATATACAGTATATATATATATATATATATATATACAGTATATATATATATATATATATATACAGTATATATATATATATATATATATACAGTATATATATATATGTATATATATATATATATATATATATATATATATATATATATATATATATATATACAGTATATATATATATATATATATATATACAGTATATATATATATATATATATATATATACAGTATATATATATATACAGTATATATATATATATATATATACAGTATATATATATATATATATATATATTGTTGCGAATATGGAATTTGGCCTCCATATCCGCTTGTAAATATTCCCCTATTTTCTCCAATACTCCCCAACTTTCCCCAATCCCCCATTCCCTAGTCCCATTGCATGTAAATAACAATCAGTAGAGCCGACCTTCCCCTTATTCCCCCATTAAATGTCGTGCCCAGGTCCACCGCACCACACGTAGACAACTTTCGGACATCTTCCTAGTTATTCTTAGTCTATGTCAGTTAAGGCCTCGTTTCCATTAATTATGACTCTTCGTTGCACCAGAATGTGATTATATGGCATCAGTAGTGAGTTTAGGACCTTTTCCATACCTCCTTCCATCTTCTTCCCCAACCAACTATGGCTGCAGCAACGGAGGGGATGGGGGCGGCGCGGCGGCGCGGGGGGGAGGATGCGTCCTCACACCGGCTCGATTAGCGCCATTGACCACGCGCTCCACGGGGTTACCACGGAGGGGCTGGCTGTCAGCTCCTCCTCAAGGGCGGAGCCTGGTAACCCCCCGCACCCAATCAGAAGGGCGGACCGATTCCATCTGGGGCGGCGCTAGCGAGCCGAGGGCGTGTCACTCCCCGCCGGATATACGCGGCCACGTAGCGGACGTGACGTCAGATGCGCCCCGAGCTGGAGAAAGAAGGACCTGCGAGCGCTGAGAGAGAAAGGCCCGCCTGTGAAAGAACGTCCCCTCCGAGCGCTGTGAAACCTCCCGCATCTCTGGACCGGACCGGGTCGATTCTGCCTTGAGCCAAGAGTGCACCTTGAGCCATCGCGACCTGCCTTTCCTTTTCATCAACCCCCGTGTGAGTCAGCATTTTGTCCCGTGTGTCTGTCGTCTGTCCGGGGTTAATATAAGAGTGTGTCTAAGTGCCTGTCTTCCTGTAATATACCTCTAGCCCCTGTAATCTAACCTTTTTCCGTACGAATATACTTGAGAATCGAAACGTTGGTGTCGTATTGTGTCATTATAACCCAGCCGGGTGTCTTCTTTTTCCTTCATTGGTCTAGCATAGCGCGATTAGTCAACCCCGGGTGCAATCGGGGTAACTTGTACGGATACGGCGGCCATCCCGCTCGGCCCACCATACCATCAAAGTCGTATCTGTAACAATTGGTGTCGGGAGTGAGATTCGAGGCCCGACCAAATTTTGAAAAAAAAAAAAACGAATAGAGGAAAAAAAAAAAAAATTTGGTCAAAATTTGGAGCGGCCGAAATTTGTTTTGTTTTACGAAACTCGAATTTTGCAAGTCGCGCTATGGCGGATCAAGACGGCTGGGGTCCGGTAGGGGAGAGTGAAGCAGGGTCGGTCCAGGACCAAAATGAGGGACAGGAGGAGAGCGAAGCAGTGAGGGCGGCAGGTTCGCAAAATAGCGCCGTCACGCACGAAGAAGCGGGCGCGCAAAATGGCGCCTCGCTGGTCACCGCGCCCGCGACCGTGGCAGCGCCCCTGGTGGATTCGAACCTTTTCCTCCTGCAAATGAGGGCCCTTATGGAACAAATGGTGGGAATGAGGGCTGATAGTGAGCGGTTGGGAAACCAAATGGGGGTAATGAGGGACGAAGCGAGGGCTCAGAGTGAGCAAATGGGGGTAATGAGGGACGAAGCGAGGGGTACCAGTGAGGGGTTAGACAATAATTTTGAGGAGTTAGACAAGAAATTTGGGAAGTTAGACAATAATTTTGAGGAGTTAGACAAGAAATTTGGGAAGTTAGACAATAATTTTGAGGGGTTAGACAACGGGATAAAAGAAGTGAAAAATGGGTTAATGGGGGTAGAAAATAGAATGGCTGCCCAGGAGAATCAGATAGAGGGAGTGAAAAATGGGTTAGAGGGGTTAGAAAACAGTATGGAAGGCAAATTGAGGGACATGAGGGACCAAGCGGAAAGGGAAGTTAAACAAATGGAGCAGCAGATAGAGGGGGTCAGAATGGGGGTAGAAACCAAACTGGATGCTCACAGGGAGGAAATGGAGCAGATGAGGGTGGCATCTGGGCAGGAGATGCAAGTGATGGGAGAGGAGATCAGAAGAGGAGTGAGTGAGGAGGTCGGAGGAGTGCGCGAGGAGGTGAGGCACTGTAAGGAGCGCATGGAGAAAGAGGTGAGAAAGGGGACTGTAAAGTTACAAGGGGGCATAGAGGACCTGACGCAGGAGGTGGAGCAGCTGACGGTGGGACAAACGGAGTTGGTGGAGCAGGTTCAAAGGAACACTGCGGTATTAGGAGGTTTAAAAGCGACACAAAACGACATAAAAAACGACTTGATGGCGACGAAGAGGGAATGTCAGATGGTACGTGAGGGACTGACAACGAGGTTGGACGAGGTGATAGAGGTAATGGAGACGAAGGACCGGCAGGTGAGGACGCACCTGGAAACGGTCAAGGTAGCCTTGGAGGACGAGCTTGAGGAGACGTACCGGGGAATAAAAGAGGTGAGGCACAAATTAGAAGAAGTGGAAGAAGGGGTGAGCGAAATTAAGAAGCGACGGAGAAGGGATAAGAAAGAAATAAAAGAGGAGATAAAAGAATTGGTCCAAAGTCTGTGTTTGGATCGTGATGATGTGCTCATTAACCGGATGAGGGATTCGCAGGTGATGGAGGAGAAGCGAAGAGGAAGAGGACCCGGTGTAAGTGGTGACCAATATGGTCGTGCGTATGATGCGCCAGGGGATTTAAGAAGCTTGGGGGTCGAGATGGACCCGGGTGTTCGTGAAAGGCCGTTGGTGAGGTGTGCGACAGGTCTGGTGTGCGAAAAAGGAGGTGTGCAAGAAAGTCCGACTCTGGGGTGTGTGAGGAAAAAGTGCGTGCCAAGGAGTGAGTGTGCTGGCGAGAGTGAGTCGGTCGTAGCGCGTGTGCGAGGGAGCACATGGAAGCGTGGTGTGGTGAGTGTTACAGAGGGTGTGACGGGAGAGTGTGCGCAGGAGTGTGCGCGAGAAAGGTGTGTGACGGACAGGTGCATGAGGAAAGAGTGCGCTGTCAGAAGTAAGGAAGAGTGTCCATCTGTGGTGAGTGTTACAGAGGGTGTAACGGGAGAGTGTGCGCGAGAAAGGTGTGTGACGGACAGGTGCATGGGGAAAGAGTGTGCTGTCAAGAGGAAGGGTGAGTGCGCTGTCAGGAATGGAGGTGAAAGTAGTGAGAGTGACATGGAGCGTGAGTTAGTTGTGACAGGTGAGCGAGGATGTACACCTGGGATGGAAGGATGCACACCTGGAATGGTAGAGCGTGAGTGGGAATGCACGCTGGAGTTGGTGGTGAGGCACGTGGTTGGGTGTGCGAATGAGAGCACACCTGTGATTGTCACAGAGGAGGTGACCGAGGAGGGGGCGCGAAGAGGTGTATTGGTGAGGTGTGCGAGCGACGAATGTGTGCCAAAGTGTTCGGTGGTCAGGTGTGTGACCAAGGCGGTGAGTGGAATGGGTGTACCTGGGTGTGTAAGGAACGGTACGAGCGGCATGGAAACGGCTGGATGTGTGAGCAAGGAACGGGCTGCGGGATGTAAGCATGCAGGTGAAGCATCGACGTTAGACGGGATAGAGTTTAGAACGACTTATAGCCGAATCGGGCCCTCGGTGCGTGCTGGGCCTCGCTTTGAACGGCCGCGTCCGTGCTCCACTAGGCGGAGCTGGCAGCCCGATAGAAAGGGTCGTCATGGCGACCACTTTTTGTTGAGACGTGCCGGCAGGTCGAGATCGGGACATTGGATGGCTCCACGCCGAGGTGATGCGTGGGATCTCGGCCCGGGTAAGCCCCCGTCCCTGCACCGAGTGCCGGACGCATTCAGCCGCTGGCACAAAACAACCAGCATCCATTGCTTGGCTTTACGAAGCCGGGCTTTGGACAGGAATTGGCGCACCGAGAGGTATTAGTGAGTCGACTGGGTGATGAGGTTAGTGTTTTGGACCCAAAATTGGAGAAAAACAAAATTTGATGATTGGCAAGGGATTGGCAGTAGTGATTGGCAGATGATGGGCAATGATTGGCAAATTTTTGATTTGTTGAAATTTGATGTGCAAAATTGGTAGTGAGAGACCCCCGATGTGGTGGGATGGCATCCCTGCCACCCTTCCCATGTAGTGGGGCAAAGGAGCAATAGCTTATGGGGTGTATGGCAGTGAAAACTAGCCCGGGTGGGTTAGGATATTGTGTGTAGGGATCTAGCGAAGATGACAGTAGGTAATGTTAAGGTTTCGTTAGTGACTGATACCTGTAGTGGGGACGCAGGTAGATTAGGGTGGATGATAATGATGTGGGAGCGCAATAGTTTAAAGGGACGACTGGGAAGCGCAAGTTTCAGAAGGGAGTAGTTAGCTGAGATGATGCCGTGTGTGTGAGGATGGAACAGGTGTGATTGCACAGGTGTGCAATTGGACAGGTGTGTGGAGCAGTGTATGAGTAGTGAGTGTTGTGGATCAGCGCGAATGCGCTTGGGGAGAGAAGGGTGCAGGTGGCACCAGGTGTGAGAGCACAGGTGTGCAGGTACAGGTGTGTGGAGAGAGTTGGAGTGAGTGGTACGGAGTGGTGTGCATGGTGCGAAGGTGTGGATGGGGGAAGAGTGGACCCCCATCACGAATACCCGGGGCGGGTAGTGTAAGTGTTAGGTAGAGGGTACAGGTAAATTGTGGTTGGATATTGGCATTTGTGGTGCGGTTGCAGAATGGTGTTGTGAATGGGTGCATTAGTGTTGTGGAAATGGCTGGGCGTGTAGCCTGTTAGTGTGTGTAGTTGGTTGGGCACTCCACCACTGTGAGGATGTCGGCCAGGTGAGGCCGCAGGTGGGCTCTGGGAGCCGGTAGAGTTGTGGATGGGGCCCGAGGATCCGGAGGATGGACCCGGGTAGCCCAGTGCCAGAGAGGGCACCGAGTGGGGAGAGTGCCAGAGGGCCTTCCCCAGGTAGTTAGGTTAGGGCAAGGAGCAGGTAAGCTCGGAGGCAACTGCAGTGGTGGAGGTGTGCAGGTGGGTAGACCCACTGGGAGAGGTACACGCCGCAGCCCAGAAATTGTGCGAGGGCACCGGGAGATGAATCGGGGGAGTGAGACCCCAAATTGAAGAGCACCACAGTTTGGCCAATGGGAATTGGTTTTTAGAACCCATAGTGTAAGAGGGCCAATGGTTTGGCCGGAGAAAGCCCCCGGGTAGTGTAAAGTTGTTAAAGTCATTTAGGAGATAGTTAGGATTGATGAACCTGTCGCACCATACGCAGCCACTTACCTGTGGTGATGATGATGACTCCACACCTGTGTTTTCTTTGTTTTGTGCAGGAAATGAGATTGCTGTGAGGATTTGTGAGACGCATCACGACGTGGATGAGACATTGGGGTGATTCCATCTCTCCCTCCTTAGGAGGGACTGATGATGAATTGGTGATGGCAAATTTTGATGTGCAGTTGGAGATGGCAAATTTTGATGAGAGTTGAAAATGGCAAATTTGATTGGTTAGGAGGGAGAGAAGACGAATTTGGTTTATGGGAGGAACGGGGAAGACAGTAGGGATGTTTGTTGATTTGTAAAGTAGATGTTTATGGGTAGTGTTGTGTTTTGTGGATACAGTAAGGGGTAAGGGAGGGGCCATGTAGGTTACCTGGTGGGGGGGGGGGCGTACGATAGGAACGTACCTGTCTCACCTGGTTCCCATGTGCCCCCAGTGTGCATTACCTTATATTGCGTGCACTTTTGCGCCCTTACCACCTTACTCACTTGTTTCTTCTTTTGTCTCCCACCTCCGAGGATCTGGCTTTGGGGTAGAGAGAGAGGAGAGAGAGGTGCTGGCTACGCAGTTGTGGGCCTGCACTTTCGCTGTTCGCTGCCTGGATCGATACACCATATGGACCGCAATGTTTGTGGCCACCCACAATGGACCGCAGTTCGTTTGCGGCCAAGCACCACCCGGGGATGGACCTATGGGTCAACGTGGCACCTATGCCATACAGGTGAACCACTTTTAGTTAACACCAAGTGCACCACAAGAAGAGCAAGAGACACCTGCAGGGTTAGGGGTTGTCGAATTTATTTTTATTCCAATGAACAATGGTGACTGCACCGATTGGTGGTGGGGTGGTGCTTTTGATGCTGGGACGGGGTGCTCTGCACGTTATTAAAGGCCGTCGGCCACAGAGCACTCGTGGGTTGGTGTATCGATGTTGGCAAGCGCGCTCTCTCTATGCATAACATCTGCATGTGTTCCTCCAAAAACAGGTCCTGGATCGTAGTGTAAATAGCAGCATAGTCTTGTAAATAATGCTCCCTACCGGCTGTATGTTTAGTTTGAGAATTCTTTCCGGATTCGGTTATCCTGTGGGTGTGTTTCTGTGAGGAGAAGGGTGCAACGTCGCAGGGGGACATATTTACTCATTTGTGAATATCTGTAAAACTGTCGCACTCAGGGTAGAGTTAATAGTAGAGGGAACTACATTGCGTGCCACACTAAAGTAGGTAAAAATTTATCGGGTCGGGACGCCCCGAGGGTAGAGAAGGGTGCAATGTTGCGAATATGGAATTTGGCCTCCATATCCGCTTGTAAATATTCCCCTATTTTCTCCAATACTCCCCAACTTTCCCCAATCCCCCATTCCCTAGTCCCATTGCATGTAAATAACAATCAGTAGAGCCGACCTTCCCCTTATTCCCCCATTAAATGTCGTGCCCAGGTCCACCGCACCACACGTAGACAACTTTCGGACATCTTCCTAGTTATTCTTAGTCTATGTCAGTTAAGGCCTCGTTTCCATTAATTATGACTCTTCGTTGCACCAGAATGTGATTATATGGCATCAGTAGTGAGTTTAGGACCTTTTCCATACCTCCTTCCATCTTCTTCCCCAACCAACTATGGCTGCAGCAACGGAGGGGATGGGGGCGGCGCGGCGGCGCGGGGGGGAGGATGCGTCCTCACACCGGCTCGATTAGCGCCATTGACCACGCGCTCCACGGGGTTACCACGGAGGGGCTGGCTGTCAGCTCCTCCTCAAGGGCGGAGCCTGGTAACCCCCCGCACCCAATCAGAAGGGCGGACCGATTCCATCTGGGGCGGCGCTAGCGAGCCGAGGGCGTGTCACTCCCCGCCGGATATACGCGGCCACGTAGCGGACGTGACGTCAGATGCGCCCCGAGCTGGAGAAAGAAGGACCTGCGAGCGCTGAGAGAGAAAGGCCCGCCTGTGAAAGAACGTCCCCTCCGAGCGCTGTGAAACCTCCCGCATCTCTGGACCGGACCGGGTCGATTCTGCCTTGAGCCAAGAGTGCACCTTGAGCCATCGCGACCTGCCTTTCCTTTTCATCAACCCCCGTGTGAGTCAGCATTTTGTCCCGTGTGTCTGTCGTCTGTCCGGGGTTAATATAAGAGTGTGTCTAAGTGCCTGTCTTCCTGTAATATACCTCTAGCCCCTGTAATCTAACCTTTTTCCGTACGAATATACTTGAGAATCGAAACGTTGGTGTCGTATTGTGTCATTATAACCCAGCCGGGTGTCTTCTTTTTCCTTCATTGGTCTAGCATAGCGCGATTAGTCAACCCCGGGTGCAATCGGGGTAACTTGTACGGATACGGCGGCCATCCCGCTCGGCCCACCATACCATCAAAGTCGTATCTGTAACAATATATATACAGTATATATATATATATATATATATATATATATATATATATATATATATATATATATATTATATATACTGTATATATATATACTGTATATATATATACTGTATATATATATATATATATATATATATATATATATATATATATATATATATATATATATATATATATATACTAGCTGAGGTACCCGGCTTCGCCCGGGTTGAATAAGAATAATACAAATATATGATGTAAAGATCATGTATATTTTAGAGCAATATCACAGTACATTTCCTACATGACGTTTTGTCAATTATCAATTTCTCAAAACCTCTTGGTATACAACATTTCTGGTTTTCTTACTTGGTGCCAAGACATAAAGATTGCTTGGTTTTCCAACCCTCAAGCAGCCCACATACAGCTGGCCATGGGAAGTACCCGGCATTGCCGGACGGGGGAGGGGAGGGGGAAGGGGAGGGGAGGGGAACGGGGGGGGAGGGGAGGAGAGGGTGGGGAGGGGAGAAGAGGGGGAGAGGGGGGGAGGGGAGAAGAGGAGGGAGGGGGAGGAGGAGAGGAGAGGAGGGAGGGGGAGGAGGAGAGGGGAGGAGGAGAGGGGAGGGGGAGGGGGGAGGAGGAGAGGGGGGGAGGGGGAGGAGGTGAGGGGGTGAGGGGAGGTGAGTGGGGAGGGGAGGGGGAGGTGAGTGGGGACGGGGAGGGGGAGGTGAGTGGGGAGGTGAGGGGGGAGGGGTGAGTGGAAGGGGAGGGGGGAGGGGAGGGGGGAGTGAAGTGGGGAGGGGGAGGGAGGGGCGAGGGGGCGAGGGGGGAGGGGGAGGGAGGGGCGAGGGGGAGGGGAGAGGGGGAGGAGGGGCGAGGGGGGAGGGGAGAGGGGGAGGGGGAGGGAGAGGGGGGAGGGGTGAGGGGGAGGGGAGTGGGAGGGGGGAGGGGGGGCTTCACCCGGGTTGAATAAGAATAATACAAATATATGATGAAAAGAACATGTATATTTTAGAGCAATATCACAGTACATTTCCTACATGACGTTTTGTCAATTTTCTATTTCTCAAAACCTCTGGTTATACAACATTTCTGGTTTTCTTACTTGGTGCCAAGACATAAAGATTGCTTGGTTTTCCAACCCTCGAGCAGCCCACGTACAGCTGGCCATGGGAAGTACCCGGCATTGCCGGGCGGGGGAAGGGAGGGGAGGAGGAAGGGGAGGGGAGGGGAACGGGGGGGGAGGGGAGGAGAGGGTGGGGAGGGGAGAAGAGGGGGGGAGGGGAGAAGAGGGGGGGAGGGGAGAAGAGGAGGGGAGGGCAGAAGAGGAGGGAGGGGGAGGAGGAGAGGAGGGAGGGGGAGGAGGAGAGGGGGGAGGGAGGGGAAGGGGGAGGGGGGAGGAGGAGAGGGGAGGGGGAGGGGGGAGGTGAGGGGGGAGGGGGGTGAGGGGAGGTGAGGAGGGAGGGGAGGGGTGAGGGGGAGGGGAGGGGGAGTGGAGGGGGGAGTGGAGGGGGGGAGTGGAGGGGGAGGGGAGGGGGAGTGGAGGGGGAGGGGAGGGGGGGTGGAGGGGGAGGGGGAGGGGAGAGGGGGAGGGGGGGCTTCACCCGGGTTGAATAAGAATAATACAAATATATGATGAAAAGAACATGCATATTTTAGAGCAATATCACAGTACATTTCCTACATGACGTTTTGTCAATTTTCAATTTCTCAAAACCTCTGGGTATACAACATTTCTGGTTTTCTTACTTGGTGCCAAGACATAAAGATTGCTTGGTTTTCCAACCCTCGAGCAGCCCACGTTCAGCTGGCCATGGGAAGTACCCGGCATTGCCGGGCGGGGCAAGGGAGGGGAGGAGGAAGGGCAGGGGAGGGGAACGAGGGGGGAGGGGAGAAGAGGAGGGAGGGGGAGGAGGAGAGGGGAGAAGAGGAGGGAGGGGGAGGGGGAGGGGGGGAGGAGGAGAGGGGAGGGGGGGAGGAGGAGAGGGGAGGGGGGGAGGTGAGGGGAAGGGGGGGAGGGGGAGTGGGGAGGTGAGGAGGAGGGGGGAGGTGAGGGGGAGGGGGAGGTGAGGGGGAGGGGGAGGGGGGGAAGGGGATGGGGAGGTGAGGGGAGGGGGAGTGGAGGGGGAATGGGGGAGGGGGAGTGGAGGGGAATGGGGGAGAGGGGAGGGGGAGGGGTGTGAGGGGGGAGGGGAGGGGTGAGGGGGGGAGGGGGTGAGGGGGAGGGGGAGGGGAGGAAGAGGGGGGAGGGGATGGGGGAGGGGGGGCTTCGCCCGGGTTGAATAAGAATAATACAAATATATGATGAAAAGAACATGTATATTTTAGAGCAATATCACAGTACATTTCCTACATGGCGTTTTTGTCAATTATCAATTTCTCAAAACCTCTTGGTGTACAACATTTCTGGTTTTCTTACTTGGTGCCAAGACATAAAGATTGCTTGGTTTTCCAACCCTCGAGCAGCCCACGTACAGCTGGCCATGGGAAGTACCCGGCATTGCCGGGCGGGGGAAGGGGGGGAGGAGGAAGGGGAGGGGAACGGGGGGAGGGGAGGGGAATGGGGGGGAGGGGAGGGGAACGGGGGGGAGGGGAGGGGAACGGGGGGGAGGGGAGGGGAACGGGGGGGGGGAGGGGAGGTGAACGGGGGGGGGAGGGGAGGGGAACGGGGGGGGAGGGGAGGGGAGGGGAACGGGGGGGAGGGGAGGGGAACGGGGGGAGGGGAGGGGAACGGGGGGAGGGAGGGGAATGGGGGGAGGGGAGGGGAACAGGGGGGAGGGGAGGGGAACAGGGGGGGAGGGGAAGAGAGGGTGGGGAGGGGAGGAGAGGGTGGGTAGGGGAGAAGAGGGGGGGAGGGGAGAAGAGGAGGGAGGGGAGGAGGAGAGGGGAGAAGAGGAGGGAGGGGGAGGAGGAGAGGGGAGGGGGGAGGGGGGGGAACGGCTAGCTTGGCAAGCGATAGCAGGATTTTTACTTTTATTTTTACCTCAATGAGGGCTATATATATAGTCCGTGCTTGGAGCCTTTAAGTTCAACATAACGTTTTTTTATGAAAAATAATGCAGATGTATAACAATCCACCAATGCAAGTTCAGAAATGAATGCAGATCCTTTACTTTGCGATACAAACGCAATTCCCGCCATTTCCACTCACGATCGAGGCCCTCCACAGTCGGCTTCTATCAGTTCGGCCGCGCCTCTTCTTCCTCCTACAACTTCGTCTCACTTGTTTCCCTCAAAATGTATGAAATTCTGCCGCATGAAATTATGTAGAGGCCTCGTCGGGGGATATAAGGTACATAAGGAAGGCGTTGTAACAGAAGAATCAAAATTAAAGTGGAAGAACATGAGGAAATGGGAGCTATTCTGGACCCACAGCCAAACCCGACAAACCATTGCAATACACCCTGAACGTCTAGCGCCGCCACAAACCACCATGGAATTGCAGGTGGCGCGGTTTTTTTAAACCATTGATATTAAAATAAAACGTAGCCTATAACCACCAGGATTTTATGCTGATTCCGAATCTGTGTCTAAAACTTTTCTCCGATGTGTAGTTCTTGAGTTATAAGCGACATCCAGACAGACACACATATACACACACACACACACACACACACACACACACACACACACACACACACACAGACACTCCTCCTTTATATATAGAGATATATATATATATCTATTACGTGTTTTGTGTCGATTTTGTGCGATATGAATTAAATTTTAATTCATATTTCGTGTTTACGAATTCGAATACGAAGGATTTCCCCTTTCCCCTTTCGATTTCGAATATGAATCGAATACGAGCTTGAGTCGAGAGGGCGAATGTACGGGTTGGGAATGTACGGGTCTCCCTTCCCCCGCCTGGCAACGCCGGTACTGGAGGGCGTGGGTAACAGGATCGGTGAGTCTCCAAAATCCGCTTCGTGCTCTTGCAAAGATGCAGGACGATGTCGCGATTGTTGTACTGCTCTCCGACCAT
>NC_136266.1:97548777-97560097 GCF_964187855.1 Myxine glutinosa | reverse complement strand
ACTTTCTGAACTCGGTATATCAATCTGGTGAGTTTCTTTTACGCTTCGGTGATTTCTTTGTTAAAAGAACCATGTCACTGATTGTCTGTCGCAGCAAGAAGTCAACAACAGGATTATATCACAGGTGGTGTGGCAAAATGTACGGACAGGTGCATTTGATGATTGGCTTCACAGTCGGGTATACAAGGGTTGTTGCGTTCTGTATTAGTGGAAAACAATTGCTGCACGTCTCCAAAAGTTATTGCCGCTTCCTCTGGACATGGTCCGTCAACTCGACAATGTTGTTTGTAATGGAGTGGTGGCTTTACGAAATTACGGCATGAAACAGCATGCTATTGCTCGGCAGTATGGCATCACTCAAGGTCAGGTGTCAAAGATCCTGAAACGAAATGCTCAGAGGGGTGTCCCTACTCCAATACCGAGGCCAGGACGTCCCCGCAGAACCACAAGGAGGGATGATCGCCAGCTGCACTGGTTAGTCCGCAATGGCCGTACCAAGTCAGCTCATCGGCTTAGGGCTGAGTGGCAGCAACTGACAAATGTGCCTGTATCCAGAAGGCTAGTCAACCAACGACTGGTTCAAGCAAGCTATCGTGCCAGGCGTCCCCTGAGAAAGCCACGTCTGACCAGACAACACCACCAGCGCCGATTGCAGTGGGCCAGAGAGCACCGTCAATGGCAGCCAGGACACTGGAATCACGTGATCTTCAGTGACGAGTCTAGATTTCTGGTCTATCGTCAAGATGGCCGTGTCCGAGTGAGCAGACAAGTGCATGAAGCCTACAACAAAGATTGTATAGTGCCAAGAGTCCAAGCTGGAGCTGGTGGGGTGACCGTTTGGGCTGCTTTTCATGCAGGGGGCAAAACTGACCTGGTTGTTCTGAATGGAAACCTGAACCAGTTCAAGTACAAGGCCATTCTGGAAGAAACATTGCTTCCATTTGCTCGTGCAGCCTTTCGAGGAAACTTTGTCTTCCAAGATGACAATGCACGGCCTCATCGTGCTCGCATGATCCAACACTTTCTTGCTGAACGTGGTGTAGAGCATATGGAGTGGCCTGCCATGTCCCCGGATATTAATCCGAAAGAGAACTTGTGGGCAGAATTAACGCGTCAAATCGACCACTTGGACCAGCAGCCGACCTCTGTGCGTGAATTGCAGCAGGCTATTGTCACTGCATGGCAAGCGATTCCTGTCCAAACCTTGGCAAATCTCGTGAACAGCATGCCTCGACGTGTACGTGCTCTCCTGAATGCTCGTGGGGGTTACAAGAAGTACTGAACTGTAATTTTACTGTCCATAATCCCAGTTGTAATTTAACTTTTGTTTTTGTTAAAAATATATTTGGCTAATGTGCAAAATAAAGAGATACTTCTGGAGTACTGTCCATGAATTGAGTTCGATATCAGTTTACATCACTTTCAAGGATCAATTTATTTGTTTCGAAATGTCAAATGTGGTTTTTGTTTCTTTCAAAGGTCACATTAACAAAATCTAGAATAATTTCAACATAATTCCAATTAACTTTTGGTTCTAAGACATCTTGAAAAGTAAGTTCACCCCCACAAAAAAATATTCCATATTAAATGCCAAGTCTGTATATATATATATTGGTACTTATATATACTGTATATATATATATATATATTGGTATATATATATAGTCTGTATATATATATATATATGGGAGAGAATGGATGGAGTGATGTGTGGGGCGCTTCATAGGTTGAAAGGAAGGGTGGAAGATAGATTGAGAAAGATGAATGAGATTGTGTTTGAGTATGCATGTGTCACATTTGGAGTGAAAGAGTGAAAGAGTGTAGAGTGTGTAGAGAGGGGTGAGAAGGAGGCATGTTTGAGCAGGAGGCAGAGGGAGATCCATGAGTTGAGAATGAAGTTGAGGAGTTTGAATGGAAGATGGAAGAGGGCAGTGGAAGGGGAGAGGAATGGGGTTGAGGTGTTGACGAAGCATGTGAGGATGAGGTTGGTGAAGTTGAAGAGAGTGGAAAGGATGAAGAGGCAAAGAAAGGAGAGAAAGAGGTTCTTTGAGAAGCCTTTTCAGTTTATGAAGGATCTGTTGGAGCCGTCTCGATTTGGTGTACTGAAGGTACCAAAGGAAGAGTTGGAAGGTCACCTGCGTGTCACGTATGCAGACACAAGGAGGAACGAAGTGGTGGAGGACATCGAAGGATTGGTGAGACCGACAGAGCCAGGTGTTCCATTTGATTTGTCAGAGCCAAAGATGTCTGAGATTGAGGCAGTTTTGAGGAAGGCACGGGCGGCATCGGCTCCAGGACCAAGTGGAGTGACATACAAGGTGTTTAAGAGTTGTGAAGGCATCAGGCAGTATCTGTGGAAGGCTCTGAAAGTGGTATGGAGGCAAGGAGTTGTGCCCAGTCAATGGACTAGGGCGGAAGGAGTTTATATTCCAAAGCAGGAGGAGGCTGCGACACTGGAGCAGTTTAGACCAATATCATTGCTCGATGTAGATGGGAAGATATTGATGAGTGTCTTTGCGGCATGGCTCTCAGGCATCATCAGAGGGAATGGTTTTGTGGATGGTTCTGTGCAGAAGGCAGGAATACGAGGATCACCAAGATGCATTGAACACTCGGCAATGGTCTGGCAAGAGGGCAAAGGAAGGATGTGGCGGTGGTATGGCTGGATTTGGAGAATGCATATGGGTCAGTGCCGCATGCCTTGATCAGGTATGCCATGGATTTATTTTTGGTGCCACGGAGATTTATGGATTTTTTGATGGCATATTATGATCAGTTTTGGATGCGGTTTGCGACACAGTCCTATGTAACAGAGTGGCAGAAGTTGGAAGTGGGGATCACGATGGGATGTACCATCTCCCCTATTTTTGAAGTGGCAAGAGATTTGGAGGATGGAGCCAATATTGTTGAATTTCCTGTTGCGGGCAACGTATGATGTGCTTCCGTCATCCAGTAAACTTGAGATTGTGGGGGTTGTTGCAGGAGGAGAGATGTTATTTGTGTGGAGGTTTGGGGACGGTGCAGCATGCACTGAGTGCATGTTCAGTCGCATTGGCAGCAGGACAATACAGGTGGCGACATGATCAGGTGCTGGCGGTGGTGGTGCAGATGGTGCAACAAGAGGTGCTGAGGTCGAGAGAAAGAAGAGTGGAGAAGGAGACTGATGGGGGAGAGGTGTGGTTTGTCAAAGAGGGCCAAGTGGTAAGAGGTGGAAAGAGGAGGAGGTGGAAAGCAAGAGGGCTGTCAGATGCTTGTGATTGGCAGGTGGTGGCAGACCTAAAGCCACAATTGGTATTCCCAGAGGAGATCTGTGTGACAAGGTTTTTTTTTTTTTTTTTTTTTTTTTTTTTTTTTGTATACAAGATCGAGGCTCGTGAAAGAGCGAACATTAATCATTAATTAATTAAGGTTGCGGCCTGACATTGTCATTTGGTCAGGTGCAACAAGACAGTTCATCTTAGGGGAATTGTCGGCACCTTATAATTCATTTATTTTGTATAGTTGTTTTGGGAGAGAGAGAACATGGAGGAGGTGCACGAGAGGAAGAGAGGAAAGTACAGTGAGCTGGAGGCAGAGTGCCGGGAGAAGGGTTGGCGAGTTTTGTGTCAGCCATTTGAGGTGGGGTGTAGGCCGTAGGGGGTATATTGGCAATTCCTTTTCTGCATTTCTTGCTCGGCTGGGAGTGTGTGGGACAGAAAGAAGGAGGATGTGTGACAAGGTCTTTCACTGTGTGACATGTGTGACAAGGTCATGCATTTCACTCACTCACCGCAGGCAGGTAGGTGGTCTTTCTGTCTTCTACCGACTCCTCTCCGGCCTTGCTCCCCCAGCTCTCTCTGTGCTCTGTCCCCCAAATATTCCTACAGGTCGCACAAGATCTGCCAGCCACCCTCTGATGGTTAAACTGCCGAAATCTCGGCTCTCTGCTCACCTTCACTATTTCATTCCTCTTTTCTCCCGCCTCTGGAACAAACTCCCACACTCACTTCAATCACACTCCTCCCTCCAGGTCTTCAAAACAGCTGTTCACCACCATCTCTTATCTTCCCCCATCCAAAACCTTGATCTTTTCTACCCCCACTAATTCACCCCAGATCCACCTTGTTTGAAATTCCAACTTCTTTCCTGGAAGTCTTGGCAGTGTCCATATGTTTTATACCTCTCCCACCCCCCCCCCCCCCTTCCCATGCCTTCCCCCCAAAGCCCTCTCCCTCCCACAGTTCTCTCGATGTCTCCATGTCTCTCGGTCCCTGCTCTCAAATGTTGTGTTTGTGTCCTTCCCCCTCTCTCCCCATCTTGTCTACCGCTCCCGATGTTATTTGTTTTGTGTGTCTGTTTGTCTTTCTGTGTGATTAATGTTCGCTCTTTCACGAGCCTCGATTTTGTATACAAAAAAAAAAAAAAAAAAAAGGTGGCCCAGGTTGCCTTGAAAGGCTCATTTTGGATATGGAGGAAGTTTATGGAGGCACGTCGAACGGTGTTGGTTGGTTGTGTGTGGTTTTTTGTTGTTGTTGTTACTATTATTATTTCTTATTTTGTGTATATTCATTCATTCATTCAATCATTCATTCAGTGAGTGGGTGAGGGTGTGTGTTTTTGCATGAATTAATTTTGCATGAGTGTGTGTTTTTGTATGTTGGGTGGTGTATGTTGTAAGGGTAGGTGGTTGGTTGGTGTTGTGTATGTGTGTGTATGGGTGTGTATGGGTGTGTGTATGAGTGATCTGGTGTGTTTTGTTGGTGAGTGGTGAAGGGTATAAAGGTGGGTGTTTGAGTGTTCCACCATGTTTGTTTGGTGCTGTGGATTCTGGATGCGGAGGTGTTGTTGTTGTAGTCTGCGTTCGTACTGGCTGGGGGTGGGGGTATGTACGCATCCAGGTGTAGTTGCTGCATGTGGATGTGTATGTGCCCCTGCTGGTCCACCTTATCTGACCGTATCGAGGTTGAAGGGCCGAAACGGGATGATGCTGTGGACCTCGACTGAGGACCCGGTCAGTGCGGCACACTTGTGATCAGGTGTGTTTTGAACTTGTGTATATATTGTTACAGACGCGGCTTTTAGATGTTATATTGACCGAGCGGTGGTGTATTTAACCGCGTCCGAACAGTTACTCCCCGATTAAAACCCGATTTCACCCGACGTTGACCAGATCGCCCCACGGATATTCAATCGGGAAATCTCTAAAGCGATCGCAAGAGAATGAAAAAGAAGAAGAAGAATACGGAGGAAGAACAGATTTATTATACGCACACAAGCAAAGGATGGAAGAAACAGTGACACAGCGAATCCTTAACTTACACTATTCATTTTTACTTAGCCCCAAGACAACGAGCAGGACAGGACGTTCACACTTACACAGGGGATAATGCAGGCAGGTAAGGCTTGAGATGGAGGCAAGGTCGGGAGGCCGCCGTTCGCAATTCCTCGCGGTTTTGGCGGGAAACCCTCCGTCGCGTATCCACTGCGGGAGACGCCACGCGCTGGTTCGGCACACCTGCTCCTTTTCTTGGGGTGGGGCCGTCTCTCTCCTTTCAGCGCGTCTCTCCAAAGCTGGTCTCCTTGCCGAGTACCTCTCCTCTTTGGCTTGGAGCGTTTCGCATCTCACCGCCTCTCTTTGGTGCAGCCTCGTTGCTCCTCTCCAGCTCATCTCCAGTCATCTCCAAGACTCCAGCTCATCTCTCATCTGGTAAAGCAGTCCCTTGCAGTCGCTTTTATCACCTCGAGCGAAATCAAGCCGCCGACTCCGAGGGCACGCCTACCGGGTCACTCACCGCGGTGTTGATTGGCTGTTAGGGCTGGTTCACTCCTTGCTTCTTATGACGAGGTGGAGACACGCCTTTCTTCCCCAACCTTACCTCGTGGCCAATGGTGGTTTGAAGAAAACCAGCCAAAATGCGGAAGGCAATTGGAAGGGAGGTTTTGGGGAAATTGGAAGGGCCTACGCTTATTTTGTTTGATACAATGCAAAGTCAATCTAGTGGGAAAACACATACTTAGCCTACATGGAATAAGGAAATACACTATTTAAAAGATATATCGTGACCTGCGTGTATATTTCATGCAATTAACTAGGACGCTGACTGCGACCATTATTTACATTACAGGGTGGTACCGTACGTTTGTAACGTTCACATTGTAACGTTTCCATTGTAACGTTTTCACATTCATTACACTTCTCAAATTCGTTACACACTTCTCAAAATCGTTACACTGCACCCCCCTTTCTTCGGGTCCGTCCTCGGGCCTATTAAACTTTAACTTAGTGTGGCACGTAGGTGTAATTCCCTCTACAATTAACCTGACCCTGAGTGTGACAATTTTAAAACACAAATAAGTATGTCCCCCTATTGCATTGCATCCTGTCTAACAGACTCAAGCCCACAGCTAACCGAATTACGGAATTATTCTCAACCTATACATTTACGGTGGGGAGCATTATTTACAATGACGTGATTTCTTATTTACAACGCAACCCAGGACCTGTGTTTTTTTTTTTTTCTTTTTTCTTTTTAGGGAACAAGAGAAAGAAATTCCTGTTGGGAGGGAGGAGACAGCACGCATTGCATCGATGCACCAGTACCAATACCACCAAAGCACCCAAAAGCACCATCCAGTGCGCAGTCACCATGGCTCATAATAAACACAACAAAACAACTGGTGGTGGTCTTCTCTTTCTCCGCTGGGCCGGTGTTCTTTCCGACGTCTTCTGGCTTCATGCGGCCTAGTTGGAAATAATAAAAAGCACAACTTGTGTCCATTTTTATTTAGGGCCTCAGGGGCCAACTAAGGGTGGTCCACCTGTTTGGCATAGGTGCCACCTTACCGAGGTCCGCAAGCAAGATTCCCTGGCCACTATGGCCGGTTTCCAACAGAGGTGCCCTGCCCCAGAACCTGGGGTCCATCAAGTGGTACTTGGCCGCAGAACAGCGGTCCATAAAGTGGTACATCAACGCAATGCATGCTGGTTCTGGGAATCTCGGGCGCACAATGGCCACCTCACGCACGCTCCCCTCGGCACCCAATGGCGCACAGGTCATGTGGGAGACAAAAGAAAGACAATTGAGCGAGGGGTAAGGTCACAAGGGTACACGTCAATAAGGCAATGCAAGGTGAAATGCGTACGGAGGCCGAAGTGAGAAAGCTCGTCCCTACCGTACGTCACCCCCCTGTCACCTACCCTACCCTTGTTCTCACCCCATATGTACAAAAAATCTACACATTTACAAATTCGTCACTACTGTCACGTCTTCCCCATATTTCCCCTATACCAAATTCGTCACCACAATCCCTTACTTCAAAATTTGCCATCACCAATTCATCATCAATCCTCATAAGGAGGGAGAGATGGAATTACGCACAATGTCACACCCACGTCATGATGTGTCTCACAATCCAAACATTTGCATCATAAAAAATAATCAAAACATGGCATGGTGTGGAGTACCTGTCACCTCAGGTGAGTGGATGCAGATGGTGCGAGGAGATCCTTCATCCTAACTATCCTCTAAATGACTTTAACACACTTTACACTACCCGGGGTCTTTCCCTGCCAATCCATTGGCCAACTTACACTATGGGTTCTAATAACCAATTCCCATTGGCCAAACTGTGGTGCTCCTCAATTTGGGGTCTCACTCCCCCGATTCATCTCCCGGTGCTCTAGCACAATTTCTGGGCTGCGACGTGTACCTCCCCCAACAGGTCTACCCACCTGCACACCTCCACCACTGTAGTTGCCACCCGAGCTTACCTAGCTCCTCACCCTAACCTAACTACCTGGGGACAGCCCCTCTCCTGGCTCTGTCACCCCATGGTGCCCTCTGGCACTGGGCTACCCGGGTCCGTCCGGATCCTCGGGCCCCATCCACAACTACTACCGGCTCCCAGAGCCCACCTGCGGCCTCACCTGGCCGACATCCTCACAGTGGTGGATTGCCCAAACCAACTACACACACTAACAGGCTACACGCCCAGCCATTTCCACAACACCAACGCACCCATCCACATACCATTCTGTCACCCGCACCACAGATGCCAATATCCAACCACAATTTACCTGTACCCTCTACCTAACACTTACACCACCCGCCCCGGGTATCCGTGATGGGGGTCCACTCTTCCCCCATTCACACCTTCGCACCATCCACTCCACTCCACAATTTCCACCATTCTCACTCCACGACCATCCATTCCACTACTCCAGATATTCCACACTACCATTTATTCCACACAGCCACATACACCTGTTCTTCATTCACCTGTCGTTGCACACCTGTGCAATCATACCTGGTGCCACCTGCACCCTCCTTTCTTCCTGGACCATTTGGTCAACACAACACGCAATCACCACTACTCCCTCAAACACTGCTCCACACACCTGTTCAGTTGCACACCTGTGCAATCACACCTGTTCCATTCTCACCTGTTCAATCCTCACACACACGGCATCATCTCAGCTAACTACTCCCCTCTGAAACTTGCGCTTCCCAGTCGTCCCTTTAAACTATTGCGCTCCCACGTCATTATAATCCACACTAATCTACCTGCGTCCCCACTACAGGTATCAGTCACTAACTGGACTTAACGTTACCTAATGTCATCTTCGCTAGGGCCCTATCAATATAACCTAACCCACCCGGGCTAGTTTTCACTGCCATCAACCCCATAAGCTATAGCGCATTTGCCCCACGTCTGTGAGGGATGGTGGATTTGCCATCCCACCACATCGGGGGTCTCTCACTATCAATTTTGCTCGTCCAAATCCACAATTCAAAAATTTTCCATTTACTGCCAATTCTATTCACTTTTCTAAATTTCGTTTCAAATCACTACCATCATCATCCGTCTACTTATTACATCCTCTCGGTGCGCCAATTCACATCTACAGCCCGGCTTCGTACAGCCGAGCAATGAACGCGAATTCTTTTGTGCTGGCGGCTGGATGCGTCCCGCATTCGGGGCATGGGCGGGGGCTTACCCGGGCCGAGATCCCACGCATCACCTCGGCGTGGGGCCATCCAATGTCCCGATCTCGACCTGCCGGCACGTCTCAACAAAACGTGGTCGCCATAACGACCCTTCCTATCCAGCTGCCCGCTCCGCCTAGTGGAGCCCGGCCGCGGCCGTTCCAAGCGAGGCATAGCGTGGATCGCGTACGGCGGTTCTTTCGAAACCGCCGTGGTTCGGATCCCCGCTGATCCTCGCGGCACGCGAAGCTGCCCGACGCGCACCGAGGGCCTGATTCGGCTATAAGTCGTTCTAAACTCTACCCCGTCTAACGTCGATGCTTCACCTGGACGCTTACACCCCGCAGCCCGTTCCTTGCTCACACATCCAGCTGTGCCCATGCTCCTCGTACCTTTCCTTACACACCCAGGTACACCCATTCCACTCACAGCCTTGGTCACACACCTGACCACCGAACACTTTGGCACACATTCGTTGCTCGCACACCTCACCAATACACCGCTTCGCGCCCCCTCCTCGGTCACCTCCTCTGTGACAATCACAGGTGTGCTCTCATTCGCACACCCAACCACGTGCCTCACTACCAACTCAAATGTGCCTTCCCACACACGCTCTACCATTCCAGGTGTGCATCCTTCCATCCCAGGTGTACATCCTCGCTCACCTGTCATAACCAACTCACGCTCCGTTTCACTCTCACCACTCTCACCTCCACTCTCGGTCGCGCACTCACCCTTACTCTCGACCGCACACTCTTTCCTCATGCACCCGTCCGTTACACACCTTTCTCGCGCACACTCTCCTGTTACACCCTCTGTAACACTCACCACAGGCATGCACTTCCTCGTTACATCCTCTGTAACACTCACCACAGGTCTACACTCTCTCGTTACATCCTCTGTAACACTCACCACAGGTGTACACTCTCTCGTTACTTCCTCCGTAACACTCACCACACCGCGCTTCCATGTACCCCCTCGCACACGCGCTTCGACCAACTCACTCTTGACGGCACACTCACTCCTCGGCGTGCACTTTTTCCTCACACACCCCATGGTCGGACATTCTCGCACACCTCTTTTTTCGCACACCTGACCTGTCACACACTTCACCAACGGCCTTTCACGAACACCCGGATCCAAACCAATCCCCAAGCCGACTGAAGCTTTCCTCACATCATATACATTGCCACTCGCCTCCGTACTTCGTCTCCGCCCCTCCTTTGCCACCTGCAAACTCTTTATTTGGTTAGTGAGCACTTCATCATGATTTGAACACAGACCTTGTACATATTCCATTACCTCCTCCTGGATTTCTCTCTTAGTTTCTGTCCGTCCCTTCTTAATTTCACTCACCTCTTCTTCCACTTCCTCTAGTTTTTCCTTTACCTCCTTCATCTCCCGGTGCGCCCCCTCTATTTCTTCCTCTAACGCCACCTTAACCGTTTCGATGTGCGTCCTCACCTCTCGGTCCTTTGTCTCCATTATCTCTGTCACCTCCTCCACCCTCATTGTCAGTTCCTCCCGTACCATCTGACATTGCCTCTGCGTCGCTATTAATTCATTTTTAATGTCCTTTTGTGTTGCTTTTAAACCCCCGATGATTGCAGTGTTCTTTTCCACTTGGTCCGCTAGTTCCTTTTGTCCCACTGTCAGCTGTTCTACTCCTTTCGTCAGATCTTCCATTCCCCCCTGTAACTTTGCCGTATTATTTCTCACCTCTTTCTCTATACGCTTTTCGCCTCGCTTTACCTCCTCGCGTAGCCCCGAGACCTCCTCACTCACCCCTCGTCGTATTTCCTCCATCTGGTTCCCCATCTGTTCGATTTCCCGGGCGGATTGTTCCCCTATTTCCCGCAATTTGTCCTCCATCCTATTTTCTAACCCCATTAACCCATTTTTTACCCCCTCTAACTGATTCTCCTGGGCAGCCATTCTGTTTTCCACCCCCGTTAACCCATTCTTTACCTCTTTTATCCCGTTGTCTAACCCCTCAAACTTATTGTCTAACTTCCCAAATTTCTTGTCTAACTCCTCAAAATTATTGTCTAACTTCCCAAATTTCTTGTCTAATCCCTCAAAATTATTGTCTAACTTCCCACCGGTACCCCTCGCTTCGTCCCTCATTACCCCCATTTGCCCCATAATTCTGCTTTCCATTTGTTCCATACTGTCGTTTTTTTTCTGCATTTCCACCATGAATTGGGCCATGAAGGCTTGCATTTGGGCCGCGCTCATTGGTTCCGCGACCGTGGCCCCCTCAACCACGTGCGCGAGGGCGCCATTCTGTGTGTCTGAAACCTCCGCAACCACATTGCTATTTTTCTCCTCCTCCCTATCCTCCATATACATTT